>NC_071262.1:21077801-21240301 GCF_023375685.1 Ictalurus furcatus
AGTAGTGATACCCGTGTCAGGCTGAAGGAAGCAGACGTTCTCTTCTTCGGCAGGCGAGCTGCGGCCAGGCTGCTTTTACCGGGAGAGGCCACGGCCTAAAGATGTGGATGAGACAGGTGCAAGATATCTGCATATTCTTTATTATTTGCAAGAAAAACTTGCAATGAATCATATTTTGACCTATTTTAGCCATACTGGGTAACATTAGACATTTGTTTTTATTAACTTTGCCATATCAAGTCTAAAGAAGACTCCAGGAAATAGCTGCAGCAAAGATAGTATACTGTAAATAGTAGATTCTAGAGGAACTGGATGTTTCAGATGTTTTGCACAGCTGAAGGGCTTTTGTCTGGTGCTTAAGTTCAAGATGGAACTGCCTTGTTGCTACGAGAGAGCAGGGAGGAATGTCCAGGCTGCTTTGAGGTAGTCTACAGTAACTCTTTACAACCGCGGTGAGCAGAAAAGCATCTCAGAACGCACGAAAACTTGATGTGGATGGGCTACAACAGCAGAAGACCACATCGGGTTCTACTCCTGGCATCGAAGAACAGGAATCTGAGACTCCATCCATATATCCATCCATCTTCTACCGCTTACTCCTTTTCAGGGTCCCGGGGAACCTGTAGCCTATCCCAGGGAGCATCGGGCACAAGGTGGGGTACACCCTGGACAGGGTGAATTTCTCTAATGTTAGTGACATAATTGGGTTGGTTGGTGTGTCTTTAACATTTGGCTGGGTACATGTTCACCTAAAAAGGAAAGGTGCGAGTTTTCTGAGATGCCTTTCTGTTAACCGTGGCTGTAAAGAGTGCTTAAACTATAGAGATTGTTGTGTCTCTACCACCAGGAGATCAGTTATTTCTGAAGTTGAAATCTCCAAAGTTGAGTTTAAATGTAAGCAATTAATTCATTTAATGAGAGGAATTAGTCTTATTTTGATTCATAAGATTTAAATGATAAAACATCCATCATTTTTGTAGCTCAAAGTGCCATCCGTGCAGCTGATCCCCTTTCATGTGGTTCGCCAGTGTGCGTTTGGGTATATGACTCACTCACAGGACTTTCACGACATATTTCTGAAGTGCTTTTTCGACACGCCACACACACACACACACGCCACACACAGCAATTATGCTTCTATTTTAACAAGTGTTTCACTTCACACCAGTTGATTCAGAGGTGTGTAAAGCCTTTGAGTCATGCTGTGCCTGGTTCTGTGGCTTCCGAGTGTGTAATGGAGCATGAACTTTAAAGTCCATTGAAAACACAAAACTACAGAGTTAAAGGTAAAATTCACCCAGAACAATTGCGCATTAATCTCTGTAATTAACATCCGATTCCATCCAAGATTTCATTTATACTGAAACACGTTTTTAGTTTAAACTTCTTTCATCGACATGCTGCTCAAGTTTCACCTTGGTTAAGGGTTTCCTACATTACCCATAATGCCATTCTGATGGTGATGCTAGTCGGATTTAGCCCTAGCTGCAACTCTTAACTAAAGTCAGTGATGCAGCAGAGCTTTAGTCCTTTAGTCTACCGCCATCTAATACTGTAATCACGTCATTTTGTAGATCGCAAACTAGCGGAGTCATAAGACTTGGAGTCCAACATTTGCACCAACATTTAACCATTTCTATGCTGGATTTCTCATTGATATAACATGGTGTGTGTATGTGTGTGTACCTTGGCGGTGCTCTGCTTGGTCGTGTCTGCCAGGTAGCGCTGTGCCGCTTTCAGCATGCGTGCAAACACATTCCTCCCACCTGAGCCTACAGCCTCTGGGAAAGTCAATATACACAAACAGGAGACTTTAGTTGAGAAATACACAGCTGGCATACAATATTCCAGACAAACACATGAATCATACAGAATAATTTGCACTGTTTTAAAGTTTCGGCTCCATAAAATTGCTTAAATATATGTTTTGAAGTCGAGACGTTATATTTATTTATAAACCTGTTAAACCACTCTCAGATTTCTCTTTATACGCATGTTTATTTCTCTCACATGTTTTCTTTTCCTGCACTCATTCCTTGTATTATTATTATTATCATCATTATTATTATTATCTTAATCTTTTATTGTTCATAGTTTGACAGGTTTATGATTAGTGTACAGCTGGGCAATATGACAAGATGATATTATTGCACGGTACATGATATCACAATATCTATTTATAACGTTTTTAAAATTTATAACATTTCAAAACTCCTACTTTTTGAAAGAAAACTTTTTATATATTATAATTTTGTACTGAATAACTTTAAAATTGTCTTTTTTTTAATTTTTTTTTTTTTTACATTTTTTCTGAATTTTTCCTCTTTATCAGTGTTTAAAAATGAATTTTTGTAAACATTATATAAAAGTTTTTCCCATTTCTTTATTTTATTTATTTATTATTTTAAGTGTATTGCTGACACTTTACATAATGATACATATGTTGCATTGTATGTTGCATGGCTTAAAGTCTATCCATGGATTATAAAATAAACTTTTGTCCCAAGTTAATTTTTCTTCTTTTTCCTTATTTAACAATTCATTTTCCTTGATGCCAAATGTCAGAAAAGGTGACTCTAGAAATAAATGACTCGTCACATGTTTCCAAGAGCCCTCGTACCCTGTGATTGGGCGCGGGGTCATCCAGAACAAGACCACGCCCATCAGGATAGAAAGGTTTCACCACCGTAGCACTGATTTTGCAGTGACCCGTCACTCCGTCCGTGCCAACAAAATAAATAATTGCCCCCTCTCCCCCAGTCACAGCATAACAGATCCACAGAAAAGCCACATTATTCCTTTTAGTAAGAGCCGCACGATTTGATTTTATACTCGAGCCACAAGTAAACAAAATCATACAAGCATTAAAAAAAAACACAGGTCCTCTAACAGCAGTGTGAACGTTATCACTCCCATCCCGCTCCTACACACGGTGCCTGCATGCTATTCAAAGCAGGAGTCACGCGATACCGAACCTCAACAGACTTCAAAACACTGATCCGATCTTTTTCCCCTATTAAACAAAATCAATTAGACAAGAAAATATGGGCTGTGTTTCACTTCAACAATACAAAACCTTTTTCTAGAGTGCACAGCTGGCCTGAGGATAGTCAAGTCATGTCACCTTTATTTACAGTATGCAGCACATTTAAAAGCAGAAAAGTGCTGTGCAGTATAATCTAGTGATTCAAATGAATAAAAAATACAAATTTATGAGTAAAACAATAAAAAGCACAAAAGGAAACTTCAGTGCGTGTAGGAGTGTGAACGGTGACGTGACACTCCTAAGCCCATAAGCCGAGTGTCTTATAGTCTTCTTTATCATCGTTCTCCGGGCTGGTCGCCAGCGCTATTAATTTATCTCTCAAATGTCTCCTCCAATCCTTTAGTGAAACACAGACAGCGGCTCAACATGGTGGTTAGCACATTTCCCCATGCTCATTATTAATTCAAGCTTCTTTTTTGTCAAGTTGTAGTCTGACCTTTTCCAGAAGGTTCATTCGTCTCCTCATCAGCTCTCTGCTTGTTCTGTTCTTCGCAGCTCAGAGACACAGGACTGTTCTTGTCAGTTTCCTCTGTAAACGATTTTACAAATAGAACAGGTATTATTAAAATGTATGGATATTAGACATGGCAATCCCAAGCTAGATTGTTTATTTTATTTTTATTTTTCATTCCAATTTTATTCCAAGTCTGTACATCTGATCATTTATGCAGTTATCTAATCAGCCAATCATGTGGCAGCCGGACAATGCATAAAATCATGCAGATACAGGTCAAGATCTACAGTTAATGTTCACATCATACACATCAAGAATGAAGAAAAGTGAGATCTCTGTGACTTTAACAGTGGCATGGTTGTTGGTGCCAGATGGGCTGGTTTGAGTATTTCAGAAACTGCTGATCTCCTGGGATTTACACACACACACACACACACACACACACACCAGCCCATGATGGCCTCGGATTCCTGTTCTTGGCTGACAGGAGTCGAACCTGATTTGGTCTGTAGTTCATCTACCTTTGATGTTTTGTACATTCTGAGATGGTTTTCTGCTCACCATGGTTGTAAAGAGTGATTATTTGCCTTACTATGGCAAATGGTCTGCACTTATATAGCGCTTTTTTAACCTTAGCAATTCCAAAGCGCTTTACCCATTCACACACACACTCACATGCAAAGCACTAGCTTGCCATCGGAAACGACTCGGGGTTCAGTGTCTTTCCCAAGGACACTTCGGTATGTGGAGTCATGGAGGGCCGGGAATCGAACCTCCAACCCTACGATTAGTGGACAACCCGCTCTACCACCTGAGCCACAGTCACCCTATATCCTCTATCCTTCCTGGCAGCTCAAAGCTATCTGGCCATTTTCCTCTGACCTTTCTTATCAACAAGGTGTTTCCACCCACAGAACAATCACTCATTCAATGTCTTACATAAGTTTTTCCTCTTTTTTTTTTAAGCTATACTTAAAAAAAAGCTATACTATATTTAAGCTGTACTATACTATAGATGCCATGTTTGTCCTTTGTTAGAAACAAGCTACCAGTTAAGGGTGATGAGAGATGCATGATCTTTTCTTTGTTTTTTATTAGTGGAAGTTTTTTTTGTTTTTTCCCCCCCAGAGGATGGAATTTAACCAGTTGCAATTTATTTTTGGTCAAATTCAGCATCCGTGTACATGGACACACACTGAAGGTAGAGTCAAAGAGTAAACAAAATGAGTCCAACCGTTTTGTAGTTTATCTTAAACCCAAATTATAACCTACGCACCGTTAAGATGGGCAAATTTTACCCACATTTCGAGATCATACAAGGTTTTTAAAAAAATAAACATTTTAAAAACAGATTTACAGTTTAGAGAAGAATAACAGGGTAATGATGATTCATTTCAACACAAATTCAGCAAATGGCAAAAGTCAACAGTGAAGGTCTGCGGCTTCAAAGCCCTGATTAGAGGAAAGTCATAAATCAGCAATCCGTCTCAGTCGACGAGTTTCCAGGCTTTGCTTTAACCCCGACCTCAAACGGATCACAGGCACGGACACGCACTCCAGCCCCTTGTGGGAACGCTGAAGGGCGCAATGCCTCAGCCTGTCACGTTTAAGTGCCCTACAAAAGGGACAAACTCATTCTTGAAAAGGATTTTCCTCTTTGTTTTCCCCTGACAGCCTTCTTCCTGATTTACCTAGAGCAAGTAGAAAGTCTTTGTGGTGATTGTTTGAGTAGATGATGACCATCAGTACCTTTCAACATGAGGACCTACGGCACAATTTCGGCCCGTTAAACCCAAACTTGACCCTTTTCCACTAATCTGAGGACAGTTTAGCAGTTTAATGGGTTGTCAGTAGAAAGCAGCGCACTCTAAAACATGACATCTGGAGTCAGGACGGATTAGCGACGGATGCTAAATGTCCCCCTGCGGCTATGCTGCTGTAATCATAGAAGATCAGAACTGAGCTCGTAATCCGATCATGACACCGAAGATCTTCGATACAGTTTCAAACCAAAAGAGGTTACTGTGTCAGAATTATTTGGCAACATTCAACAGGGAAAGAGAAAGAAATACACAACAGTAAAGTAAGGAATAATACACACTGTTGCTGGAAAATAATCAACAATGTTGTGGTGTGACGAAGCAGAGTTACTGTTACCACCCTGACGGTGATTATTTTCCTATAGCAGCATGTCCTGAGGCGTTTCCCTCCTCTTACACCACAGCCACTTGCCAACGATTACAACTGATTCATTTACAAATGACGTAAATATTTACAAATTTATTTCCACGTTATACTTTTTATTACATTATAGCAGCAGTAAACAGTCGTTCCTTGACGCTCTCAAAGTTAATAAGGCCGTCCTGAAGATGTCGAAAAAACCTAAAGTTGCAGCTTTCCCACTAACCGTTTCGAAGCTCCGACACTGGAGACTCCTTCCAAAAATGTTTAATACACGTCTCCTTATGTGGTGCGTCCATTATAAAGCTGCCTCTGAATTAGCTGTTACTATAGAAACGATAACTTATTAGAACAAGCGCATTACTATAAACCTGTGATCTGTTAGAGGAACAAAACCTCATGACCTATCAAAATTGAGGATTCAACATCATGTGGTCTAAACCAGTGTTTCCCAACCTTTTTTCAGTCACGGCACACTTTGAAAATTTTCAAAAATTTGTGGCACCCTACGCAAACACTAATGCTAGACAGCGTTAGCTACATGAGGATGAAGTTGATGGTCCAGAAGCATCTGGAGCATTTCTTTTAATAAATCTGTCCATATTCTTTTGCACTACACACACATCGTCACACGCTAATTATTAGGATAAAACACATGCATACATTATGCAGACTGATGTTGACGTGGTCAGCGAGGGGGGTTGAGGAGGAGGGAATTATTATTTTTATATACCATTTTTTATTATTATTGTTATGCGCATGTGTGTCCATCTTATTATTTCTGTCTCATTATTTCAGACATCGGATATTTCTCACATATTTAACGTTTTATACACATTTTAGCATTTTGGAAAAGTCTGAAGGATTTCTACACGGCACCCCTGCTCTCATCAGACGGCACCCCGGTTGGGAAACACTGCTCTAAACTACTTTATCATTTGGGTATTTTAATATTTATAATTTCCTTGGCATTATATATAGTCAAACCAATACATCGTAGTGCATCTAGACAAATGAACAATGTTTTTTTGTTTGTTTTTTCTCATGATGTACTCTGGTTGAAGTCACACTGTTTGGTTAGACCCTGTAATTTCAGAAACGAGTGAAAATGATGACACACACACACACACACACACACACACACACACACACACACACACACACACACACACACACACACGACTCAAAGGTCACATGACACTGAGCTCTGAATCTGCTCTCATGCGCTTGTTATGACACCATTTTTGTCCCAGAAACACAACCTTAGCTATATTGGAACACAGCCTTTAGGAATGTCACCCCAAGTGTAAGTGTGTGTGTGTGTGTGTGTGTGTGTGTGTGTGTGTGTGTGTGTTCTCTGAACAAATCAAGGACACATTATCAGCTGTGTTCCCAATATGCTGCCTCATGCACACTCAGCCACTGCCTGCTTACCAAACAGACGTTAAGCCAGAGAGTGATATCGCCCCGTCATCACACAGTGTATGCACATCCAGCAGATTTGTGTATCAAGCTGCCAAGCATGCGCACACCCACACCCACCCACCCACCCACACACACAGCTCAGGAACTTTCACAAACATTGCTGCGTACATTGTCATCATTAACTCTTTACAGTAATGTTCCCTTATAAGACATTTTTATCACGTGACAAGAAATCAGCATGAATACCTCAGTAGCTAACAGAGTAACTAACACTTGTATTAAGTGATGGTTTATTTTTAATAATAACCCAAATAAATAGTAAATGGTCTGCACTTATATAGCGCTTTTATCCAAAGCTCTTTACACTGTGTCTCATTCACCCATTCATACACACACTCACACACCAATGGTAGCAGAGCTGCCATGCAAGGCGCTAGCTTGCCATCGGGAGCAACTTGGGGTTCAGTGTCTTACCCAAGGACACTTCGGTATGTGGAATCACGTGGGCCAGGAATCAAACCACCAACCCTACGATTAGTGGACAACCCGCTCTACCACCTGAGCCACAGCCACCAGATGAAATTAGTTAGCAAATAAATCAACACCTGGATTAACCAATGCTCATAAAAAGAAGCCCAAAGTGATCGATATGTACAAGCTCTTAACGAACATGTCTACAACCTCTCAATCATTCGTAAACGTTAATTTAAAACAAATCTATACATGTACGTACATTATTAACATGCAGTAATTCAACTTTTGCTCATTTATGTGGATTTTATGGAATTAGCTAGCGTTTCAACAAATATGAGTTAACACACATGTGCGAATATTACTTATACTTTATTAAATGCTGACATTTACTAAACAAGAGAGTAAATAATGTCAGTTAAGGGATCCATAATGTAAAGTGTTGTTTAAGTCTGTTTAAGCACAGCACTGAGGCTGTGGTAGATCAGTGGTTAAGGTTCAGGGCTAGTAAACTGAAGGTCATGAGGTTAAATCTCATCATCAAGCAACGTGCTGGGTTTTCTGGGTGCTGATCTTCAAGCGAGATTCTTAATCCTCAAATGCTCTGCGCTGCTAAACTCGGGGAAGTGGTAGCTCAGAGGTTAAGACGTTGGACTATTGTTCAAATCCCAGCACCACCAAGCTGCGACTGCTGGGCCCTTGACCAAGGCCCTTAACCCTCAACTGCACAGCTGTATAAATGAGAGAACTGTAAGACACTCTGGATAAGGGTGCCTGCCAAATGCCACTGCAAACTTACGCTTCCTAGTTTGAAACGGTTACTACATAAGAGTTAGCAAAATCATCAATGGCAATCGAGACATTTCAGGAATATAACTACAGTCATAAAATATAAAAGCTCGTCTGATGAAGATGAAAAGGAAGAATGGACGTTAATTTTACCGGAAGCACCTTTAACAGGAACGTACAAATCATCGTGAGCTAGCTAGCCAGCTAGCTGATGGGCTATTAAGTGAGTGTCGTAGAACGTTTGGCCATATTGTGTCCGAAATGTCAGTTACTCAATATTAATTTCTTGTTTATAGAATTGTTGTACAAAAGTGATATTCGGTATAACTGCACTCTTGCTTGTGCAATATTTCTTAAGTAATCTGACTGACTGAAGTAACAAGAACAAGGAGGAAGAGAGATGCAAGTTATCACAATGAAAACATTATTACAGATGTCACCTAGTGAAACTAATCCTGTCCAAATAGGGCTATGGGCATACTGTACATTTACAACTATTCAAAATACAAGCAATATGATTACAAATTTAGCTAACTAGCTGCATTAACATCTGTTTTTTCTTTTACACTTTGACATGACTCATTTTGCATGTTATGGCAACCCTGATACAAACTCCTGCACTGTGCATGCACATGCAATTGGTTAAGATGACATGGAGCTTTGAAATTTCACCAGGTTTCGGGCAAATCAAGATCTGAAGGGATCCGAACGTAGAATCGATTCAGAGGAGTTGTGGAGAGTTTCATAAGAGCAAGGTGCTTGTACATGAGTTCCTCACCTTTGCTCATTTCAAAGAGAAGCCCTGAAGTCGCAGTTTTGCACCTAGCAGACATCTTAATGTAAATCTCCTGCCCAAGACAACAGAGGCATGTTTTGCATTGAGTGGGCAGATGAGAAAGTCGAGAGCAGATGTGAAGCTGAACTACAGAGAATCTTCAGAGAACCCACCCGGTTAGCTCAACTCAGTAATCTGAAACCCAACTTTCCATCTTAACAAACACAAACCTTTGTGAATGTATCTTTTATGATCTCTTACGGTCAGCAGGTCATCAACATCAAAGCTGTAGCTTCTGAACATCTTTCCACTTTCCTTCTCTCTCTCTCACTCTCTCTCGCTCTCTTTCTATCCCTGTCTCTCTCCTCCCCCTGGAAGATGTACAAGTGCTCGTGCCTTCAAATCAACTCAATCAGCTACAGAATGACTCTTAATTTGCGCTGGGTTTAATCTTGCTTTCAGACAGTTAACTTGGAAGCAGTTACACAGACCAAAAGATAAAACACAGAATGGCATTATCAAGTTCATCTGAGACACACACACACACACACACACACACACAACAGTGTGTTAAGCCACAGCACCACCAAGCTGACACTTGAGCAAGGGCCTTAACCCTCTCTGCTCCAAGGACGCCGTATCATGGCTGACCCTGCGCTCTGACAGCAACTTCCTAACAAGCTGGGATATGCGAAAAAAGAATTACATTGTGCTGTAATGTATATCTGAGAAAGGTTTCTTCTTCTTCTTTTTTTCTCTCCATTTTCTCTCTTTTAAAGACAAAAAAAATTCAGCTTGTCATGTTACACAACAAACAAAACAAACTACTGTCACAAGAGTGCTGACACTGGAGACTCCTTCCAAACCTCCCCAGCTAAGAACATCAATTGAACCTGTTTATTGTATGGCACATCCACCAGAGAAGTTCCTGGGCAAGTTGTTACTAAAGAAACAGTATCAAATTCACATGAGCGTGGACTTAAATTACAGCTGGACCTACTGTCAGAGCTTCTGACCAATCAGAATCAAGCATTCAACAGAATTCTAGTATTAGAACCTATAAACTACATGCATTACACGGTTTTAATTGATTCCCTTCGCCAGAAATTACAGCAGCAGCAGGTCATTTAGCTGTATTAAAGTCATTAGGAGTTTGTTTAACATAAAAAAAAAAAATAAATAAAAAAAAACTTACCAGATAACAAACACGTCATAACTTTCATGTAAGCGGACCTAGTGGAAGCTTATTGTTTGAGATTTGTTATCGTACGTATCCTAAGTGCTACTTTTATCACTGCATTGTGAACTAAATGTATTTAAAGAGCTTAAGCTTCAGCAGCGCTATCAGTGAACCCGACGAACCCAAAAGATATGTCTAGGACTCGACAGTGGCGGTCTTGACTACCAATAATAAAGTACACTATATGGCCAAAGGTTTTCATAGATACCGGACCATCACACCCATATGTGCTTGATGGACAATCCCATTCCAGACTTATTTCCCTTTACTGCTATAATAAGCTCCACTCTTCTGGGAAGGCTTTCCACTAGATTTTGGAGCGTGCCTGTGGGGATTTGTGTTCATTCAGCTACAAGAGCATTAGTGAGGTCAGGCACTGATATCGGGTGAGGAGGCATGGGGTGCAGTCGCCGTTCCAGTTCATCCCAAAGGTGTTCAGTGGGGTTGAGATCAGGGCTCTGTGCAGGACACTCGAGTTTTTCCACTCCAACCTTAACAAACCATGTGTTCATGGACCTGGATTTGTGCACAGGAGCATTGTCATTCTGGAACAGGTTCGGGCCTCTTAGTTCCAGTGGAGGGAAATTGTAACGCTACAGCATACAAAGACAATCTGTACAATTGTGTGCTTTCATCTTTGGTGAAGAAATCACATAGGTTTGAGGGTTAGGGGTTCACATACTTTTGGTCATATAGTGTATCAAGACACTTATGATTTTAAGAGCATTAAAATTATATATAATCTGAAAATGTTTCTTCACTTTGCATAAACCAAATTCTGCAATATTTTATCAAACCAAATTCTATTACTATTATGCTCATGTTGAAAGTCTGTGTAGGAAGAGGAACCAGTATCTTCAACCAGGCTGTTATGCAAATTATTCACATTTTACGCAACTGAATTTCAACGACTCACTTTCCAGTCATGCTTCAGGAGCTAGGAAGATCTTCTATCTCAGACACGGACTCGGAAAATTCACAAAACATCACATTAAATTCACTCCCAGAGAGCTGGATTGCTGCTTTATAAGTGGAACCTTACATTAAAATGCTACATGTATCTGTGTGGATTACGTGCTTAAGGAAAGCCACATGGTAAAGGTATTGCAGAAACACACAGATAAGGATGTAACTGGATTCTGGCTAGACACCGTGATAAGATCTTGGCAAAATATAAATGCAAACCTTACTGTGCCAGGTTTCTAAATCAGCTCTCAGAATAGCAATAGTTATATTACTCAACCCATCTCACTAACTGTGGTGACTGGGGATGGATATAATACATATATATATATATATATATATATATATATATATATATATATATATATATATATATATATATATATATATATATATATATATATAAATGATTTATATATATTATTTATATAATTATTTATATATATTATTTTATATATATAAATATATTTATATATATAAATATATATATATATATATATTCCATTACAAATGGAAAGTCCAGATATTGTCCAGATTCAGATCTAAGGTGTAAACGATCTCATAAAAACACATTTGCTCATCAACAGTCTCTGGAAGCCTAAATATCAATTACTGGAGATCTTAATGCTTCTCCTGCACATGATGAGGTATCTATTACACACCAGACAACAGAGGAGCTGACAGGAGATGATTTCAGCTTAAATAAGCAGTTCTGAGGGCAATGCTATAAGGAAATATCTTTCAGGTAGACAGTAGACCCTGTAGACAAACGTCCCTCGAATGCCGGAAATGTGAATAGAAACGTTCTGCTCGTATCTCGTTACAAAAGAGGGACAAGAGGAAGCAGTGGAGTGCGAATGTGTACCGGAGCGGCACAGGAATGAAACGCTGACTGCACGATAATACAAACGGAAAAATAATATGCAGTAGCAGAACAAAACAGATCAATAGGATAAGTAGAACAAATAGAGGGGACAAAAGTGTCACACTACAGAAAGTGACTTGGCAGATTTTTTTTTAATGCTAAATAACCTTTAATTAAATCTTCCCTGTGGCATCAAACAGGTCCTGTTTCTGAGCTCTCGCCTTAACAGACCTTAAACCCAGATCAGAGGTCAGAGGTTGACCTGGAGAGTTCAGGGTGAGGAGAAAAAGCTGGTGAAGGATGTGAGATTAGCTCTGTATTGCATTTAGACCTAAGGCAATGCCATTTATCAACATTGCATAAAATAGATTGCAAACTGTTTCTTCTTAATACAATTTAGAACAAAAAAAGAAAGAAAAAAAACTGAGCTAATGAAGCTTAACAAGTATGAATTATCTTGTAGTCTACAAAATAGACTGGAAGTGTTGCAGACCAACCGAGAAGTGGACGTCCATGAACAGCCACAGACGAAGCCACAACCAACATGGTGATGGCAAACATAGTCCCCACGTATGGAGATATTTGGGACGCCCTGTAATTTGTTTTTATCGTTTGGGTAATAGAACCAACTAAATAAAAATAAGAACTTCATGAGTGGGATTATAAAAAAAAGACACACCAGTCAAGTGCTCATCTCCAGTTGAGGCCAGTTATGAATTGGAGTGATGTAGCTGAGGTTGAGGAACTGTCAGAGACAAGATTTACACACCATGCTGACAGTGATGACATTTCTACCTCTGGGTTTTGACCCCAGTGGTTTCCAACGTTTCTTGGGCCACAGAGGTAGGGTTCATAATTAATAATAAACAAACAAACAAACAAACAAACAAACAAACCAACAACTCAGCCACAATCTTAGGCCATGCCCACTTTTTTTTTGGGGGGGGGGGGTGATGGGGTCCAAATCAAGATATAGACATTTCGATCGCTAAACAGGCACAGATACTAGTATTGTGTTACAGCCCTTGCATAATTATAGAGACAAATCTAAATGCTCACGATAAATAAAGCCACTGGTCTGGAGGTCAGCTGTGTGACTGTGCTCTTCTCTCATCCTGCTATAATTACCGTCATCAGAAGCTCTACACTGAGCTCTGTAATTTACCTGATGCCAGTTCAGCTTACTTTTTGTCTTTTATGATTGAAGACATCTACAATGAGTGGCTTTAACTGCTCTTTCCAAACACAAACCTTTATTACCTTCATAAAGGGGTTATATATAAAGATTATAAAGCTCGGTTGAAAACGTATGTGATGGAACAAGCAAGGACAGAAAGTGAGAGTAGGTATATCTGTGTGTTGCAATAAAAATTCTAAGAGAAGGATATCGATAGTGTTTGGAACGGTGTTTGTTTTCCTTAAAGAACCCCAAACCTGTCAGTTTAAACTACTAAAAATCAATTTAGAATAATAAAGTTGTTTAAAGGCTGCTTTTATACCAGGATGAATTTTTATTTTTTTTTAACCTCAGTAAGGCTTTTAACAATGAACCACAAAAAAAATTCACTACTACATAACAAATAAACAAGGCACACTGTTTCCTGCTACCGTACAACTACTAGTAAAAGCAGTCTGGCTTTGAAAACCATCAATGATTAGTTTGTTCTTTGCTAACCAACCTTAGCCAGGAAACCTAGCTGGTTAGCTTAGCATGCACATTTCAGTTAGTGCATCAACTCCTATAAGTGCCAAATTTGACCCCTCTGTAGAATCAGAATCAGCCACCCAAGAAGAGTTAACCATTTAAAAATCATGTTTTTGAATATAAGGGTACGTAGTGTATCTGTGCAGCTTTGTGTCTTAGTCAAGTACGTGTTCAAACCTCCGCCAGATGCTTCATACAGCTGTTACTCAATGCAATCTCCTCAACGCAGAAAGTCTAGAAAAAAAGACCTCGTCATTGTTTATGAAAGGATATAAAAACCTCAAGCCGCTTGTGACGCATGGCGAGAGCAGGACGGCTCAGGGTCACTACGATCACTAAGAGTATGAGTTATTATTCTTTATTCACATAAAACACCAGGACTGAGAAGGTCAGGTATTTTTTCAGCACTGTGAAGCACAATGATGAAGACATTCTCGATAAACCTTCAACTCTTTTACGTCAAAAAAATCCAAACTAATATTCATAATAATATACTTGCTTCACAGTAGGGCTTAATTTTATTTTTTTCTAATTTAAGCACGCATAGTCTGTATTTACAAAGCATCCGTATGTACAAGGATAACTACATAATCATCCAGATAACTCAGCATACTGGTTTAATTATGCAAAACTTTAAGACTGAGCTTAAATTCAAAGTGAAGCTGTACGGCTGATCATCAAACACATGCAGCTGTGGAGCACAGATGTTCTCCTAGGTGTATACCACCATACATTAAGGGGCACTGTCGCAGGTAGCTAGTATGTAGCTATAATGCTGTGTTCGACTTACTGTACCTCAGAAGTGGGAGGTCAGCGCTTGGGAATACGTAGACCTTTGAGCATTCCGAAAAAAAGAAAGGAAAAGAAAAGAAAAGAAAAAACCCACCACGTACTCATGATAAGTGATGTTTATTTTCCTCCTCAAAACAGTGAGCTGTATAGTCCGTGTTAGAGATTGAACACGCGAATGTCTGTATGTTGATGCTACTTTGTTTACTGTTCGTGCTGTGAGCAGCCCACGTTGTATCGAAGTCACTCGGTGAATTGGGGCGGGGGGGCTTTCTTTGTTTTTTCCCCTGGTCAGAGGTCGGGAATTACGAGTTACGACCTCTAGTCAAATGCAGCATATTGCATAGGAGTAGTAGACAGAAGAAGCGACGTGAGAAAGGATGCGATAAAGAAGAAATTGGAGATTATTGTAGGTTATTTGAGAATCATTTAAGTTGTATGTTATGCAAAAAGTTTGTCCCGAATTCCCCTCCATTTTTTTTTAATGCACATCTCAAGAACTCAACACGTCTCAACAAGAATTCACTGTGACATCACTGCAGGTCATATAAATAATAATAATAAAACACTATTTTGGGTGAGATGTTATAGAAAAAATAATCCCAGATGGAATGGTGTAATAAAGCAGACTTGGTAACACCCCAAAGTTGATTATTTTCCTACATCATAATACCCTAAGTGTTTAATTCCTTTAAATGCCACCATTTTTTGTGATCGTTGTGGCCAAAAACGCTTGATTTTGCGTTTGAGTTTTTTGTGGAAAACTACTTGAATTGGTCAAATTGCAGTTGCACGAAATTGTTCTGCACGCTCTTTCACAGTGATGTTTGCTGGCAAATGAGAACTTTTATCTGTACTCAAGTTCGACGCACGTGAATCGAAGAGGGCTTTGGCTGAATGCGAGTTGTGATGATGTCACATGACGCATCTTGGCCCAAATCTGTGGAAAATCTGTGGCAAAAAAAACTGCAAGCCCCCTCTGAATATTGCAGCGTTTGCTTGATTTTGCATTCATTTCGGACATCTCAAAATCGCTAAATTCTGAAGGGACTGTTTTATAGTTACGCAAGTAATTTCCTGTTATCACTTATGTTATAGCAACTTTTCTGTAATCCCTCGAAGTTAATAAGACAAAAAGAAGCAGCGTATAAAGCTACGTCTAGTTAAATGTGAAATCGTGCTGCATGACTCAGCATTTCCCTGAAGGTACAACGCCACTTTAAAGCAAGTTCAAGTTATATTAAATAGCCTGAAAGATGATGACCGAATGATGGAGAGGACTGAAGAACGAGTCATGAACAGCTTTGTGTTGTTTTTAGGTTCACATGGAGCTCTGGGTAAACATCACCCCCACCCCCACCCCCAATCCTTGACTTCGAATTTTAAGCCTTTTCCCATACGGACACCAACTAAAAAACACAACACTGTGAAAAAGTGCCAATCTGCAATAGTCCCAGATTGGGTGGAGTATCTGCTGAACACGCGCTGAGATGTTATTTAATTAAGCAAGTCCAGAGGGAGATCTCGAGTTACTAAAAACACAAGGCTTCAGCAGAAACTCTGCTCAGGGACACAGGAAAGCTGCTCTGCGCTGATCTGGTCATTCTGCACGATTAGAAGCAAAATGTTTAACAGTGTGTTTGCATACGCAGAAGATTCCAGAGTAGCCAGATGAGCAATACTAAAGCCTACTGTATATTACTGCCATTTTAGATATGTGTATGACTTGTATGGCAGGTGCTCGGGCCGGGCGATATGACCATTATAGCTGCTATAACGTAAGTGCTAACAGGAACTGACGTTCCACAACCTTCAATGTAATTCCTTACATATTTGTATGACAGTGATCTTGTAAACAATGGATCGTGCTAGTTTCTATACTAGACTTTTGTTTTATTTATTTTCACTTCAGCTGTGCCATTTTTTCCCTAAAAAGTAGCTCACAACAGTTTTACAACTTCAATTTTCCTTGCATGCAGCAGGGGGCACGAAAATAAAAAAAATAATTAAAAAAAAAAAAAGGAAAAAAAAAAAAGCAAAAGACACTGCAACTTTAAAGTATTTGTTGTAACATCATACTTTATCTTATTTAGACTGAAGACTTACAACCTAAGGGTTCAATAATTATAATGGCCGAATTCACTCTATGATAAAATGACAAAGAGCAATAAAACTGAGATCAATAATCTTCATTGCTATTTCAGCCATTATCCTGCAGCCCTACAACTGAACTAAAGAATTAATCATTAGTCCAGGGTGAAGAAATAAATAAATCAATAAATCACACACAGGCATTAACCATTAAATGCAAAGTGCTGAACGTAAAGGGAGGTTTCTAACAGCACAGCGACATAAACAGCAGGAAGAAGCTGAGTCATTTCAGCAGGCCAGGGTATGAAGGAGAGAGAGAGAGAGAGAGAGAGCGAGAGAGAGAGAGAAAATGGGGGAGCACCTGCTCTCAGAGGTTGTGTGATGATTGAATACAATCCTACAATTGAATTAAAAAAAGCCAGATCTCTAGCTTACTCTACAGTCGGTCATAAACATGAACAAAACCCATCTACTTTAACAGGTGGACATTTTACTGACATTATGACATGGTGATTTATATCGCGGACGAGGATGGGTTTCCTTATGAGGGTTCTCTTCTCTCGTTAGGGATTTAAATCTACATCCGGATCTCTGTAAAGCCACTTTGTGACATGTGTCTATTGTTCCTGTATCCAAAAGCAAACACCCTGATTACCACTGTTTTAAAAATTGATTGATTACAAGTGTTTCAAATAAGACTGTCTAATAACTTTTAAAAAACGAGATGGTGTTTGTGTAGGGATGAAACGGGTACTGGTTTCATGATAAACCATGATAAAATCATGTCATCATTATTTTATTTTATAAGTGATTACAGGAGCTAATTGTTTCATGGAAATTCCAAAACCTTAAAAGTAACTATAAATGATTTTTTTAAAAAAAGTATTATGTGTTGTTCTTTAATAAATAAAACATGCTTGCATGTGTACATGGGTGTGGTATAATACACATTCAAAAGTACACATTCAAAAAGTATTCAGAACCCTTCATTTCTTTCAGATTTTATGATGTTGTAGCCTTATGTTTTAAATTATTATTTTTTTCCCCCACATCAATCTACACTCCATACCCCACAATGACAAAGCAAAAAGCAGACTTGTGATAACTTTACATATGTATTAAAAAGAAAAAAAAAAAAAAAAGTTATAGTGTGTTATATGTGATAGTTATATGACATTGACACAAGTATTTGGACCCTTTGCATTGACACTTGAAATTTAGCTCAGGTGCATCCCATTTCTCTAGATCACTTTAGACATGAAAGGCACCGGTCTATATAAAGGTCCAACAGCCGAAAATGCATATCAGAGCAAAAACCAAGCCATGGGGTCAAAGGAACTGCCTGCAGAGCTCAGAGACAGGATTGTTTCGAGGCACAGATCTGGGGAAGGCTACAAACAAATAAACAAACAAACAAACAAATAAATAAAAATGGAACAATTAGGATACTTCCTAGAGCTGGCCACCTAGCCATACTGAGGAGTCAGGAGAGGTGACTAAGAACACGATGGTCACTCTGATTGAATTGAAGAGATCATGTGTGGAGATGGGAGAAACTTGCAGAAGGTCAACCATCACTGCAAAACTCCAACGGTCTGAGCTTCATGGCAGAGTGGCTAGACAGAAGCCTCTCTTCAGTGAAAGACACACTGGAAAGACGCTTGGTGAAATTTGGAAGAAAAAAAAATCTAATTCCAAGCAGGCACTTCAACGTGAAAAAAAATTGAAGGGGTCTGAATTATTTCTGAACGCACTGTAACTCCGTTTGGTGCTGGGCCGCATCACACCGTCCCGTTATCAGTTAGTTTCCCATAAGAGCACGTTATTAAGCGTTTTATTCCTTACTTATGAGACCAATTGAAATGGTACACTTGGCTTTGTTTACTGTGTCGCTGAATATCACACTATGCATTCATCTTTCCCCATGAATCATCTATAGGCTTTTTTAAAATTTTTATTTATTTCAGTTCAGGTCAAAACCAACGAGATGGATTCTTAGCAAGTACACGATTATCCCACTACACCTGCCTAGAACATCTGGCCTCTCCAAAAGCGTAAGACAGGTTCACTAAACATCACGCAGCCTTGAGCAGCTGACAGCTCATTAAAGCGACAAAAACAGAGCAGGGAAGTGAAGAAGAAGAGGGCTGTTGAATCGAGCTGGGGGACATTCAACAGGTGTTTCACACACAATGACAGACTGCTCCTGTGTGTGTGTGTATGTATGTCCGAGACACGGTCTCAGAGTTTGTTCTCATTACACTACTATCAGAGTGATGGAAAGGGCGGATGACTCAACATGAGTCATGCTGTGTCTGCCCAGAAGCCCCACACACACACACACACACACACACACACACACATATACACACATATACACACACACAGTTTGAGACCTTACAATTAATTTTACACCAGGGCCCCCCTCAACACACCTCCGGTTCTCATACACAGACGCGCGCACATAAAGTTGTGTAATCCCCTGAAGATTTTAAACCCAGACAGAGCCTCTGGGAGTTTCTCCTGCATTAAAGAGGCTCTGAGTCATGAATGCCAGACAGAGAAGAGCATACAGTGATAATACGCTTAAATCGCAGGATGGCATGCGGCAACGAGGACATCGTAACTAAATCAACGACAGGAAGTGAAAGAGAGAGGTGATGAAAGTGGTTAAGAGAGTGACGATTCCACGTGAGTAACGATGAGGTAAAGAGAAAAAGCGTAAATGACGCGGTCTGTGTGAAATTTGTGTTAACCCCATCTTTAAAAAAAAATAATTCACAGACAAACCGTCCAAAAAGCTTTAGACTGGGTCGACACACTGGGCAAAACTCTATAGAGCACTACAGCATGGCTCATCAGTTAGATGTGACAAGGGGTCAGGGTCTCACTGAGGAAACTCTGTCTGGGACAGACCATACAACCCAAACTGCATTCTTACTAATAACAGAAATTTTACATAAAATTCACTCCAAAATAGAAAGTACTTACTGGGATATTAATTTAGTGGGAACAAACTAGTAATGTGGACACCTGGGGATGTGTGCGTGTGTGTGTGTGCGCACATGTGTACCTGCATCGTGACCCTCATTAGACTCCTCCAATATGAGCCTGTTCATACAGTTTATCTCCCACTCCTGCACCTCTATACTCCATAAAGCTGGAATCAGGACGCGGTAATGAGAGCTGAAACACACACACACACACACACACACACACACACACACACACACACATGCACACACAAACACACACAATTATACCCAAGTCTCAACATTGCGATCAAGATCATATCACTTGATTATCTGACAGAAAGCAAGCTCCAGTTGATGCTGCATGAGATGAAAGACATCATCCTAAATAGTATGACGACGACACCGTGTAGCTTTTCCTCTGGGAAATGAACTGTCAACATCATGACATGAGCTGGCGAGAGTTCAGTGGATTATGTCAATAGCAGCATTAATTACACCATCAGACAAAAACTGCAAAACAAAGCCCTTCCGCCCTCGCCGTGCTCCTAAAGACGAAGATCCGATTCTGATTCATACGATAAAGTGACCAAAAATCAACAATGAGAGCTGCCAAAACGAGCGAGTTAAAGCAAAAAAAAATTAAAAATCAAACATAAAAAAAAGAACACAATGAATTCAAGGAAATTTCTAAATATGAAAAATTCACTTGAACATGTTGGTCCATTAAACTCAGAATGCTGAGTCAGCTTTTAAAAACCACACAAACTTTTTAAAACCAATTTTCAACCTGAAATTTTTCCCATAGCCTTTTAGAAACCCATCTTTACCGAGGGTGCCAATACTTTTGGAGCAGACTGCAAACATGTAACGACTACAGAACAAGAAAAAAAAAGAAAGACACATAAAAGACAAGTGAAAAACAAGAAAATAATAATAAAAAAAAGAACAACAAAGAAGAAAAAGGAAAAAAGGAAGAAGGAAAGTAAGACACAATGAATAAAAAAAGATAGAAAAGAGAGAAAGCTGGAGAAGGACAGAGAGAGAGAGAGAAAGAGAGAGAGAGAGAGAGAGAGAGAGAGAGAGAGAAACAGGCAGTGTGCTGTAGAGCAGCTGGTTGAGACAGTTGCTGTGTCTCCAATGTGAGCGGTTTGCACCCTGACTGCTGCTGTAAATCTGAGCTAAATGAGATTTAAATGTTACTGGAGACCAGGACAGATGTTAAGGGGACAGATGTTAAGAGGGTGGAGTCTGAGAGACAAAACTGTTCTTACAGGGCTCATCATCAGAACAGCTCCAATGTTTCTCCTTTTATTTTTTAAACTCCATCACAGAGATTTGGTGTCAGGGGGTTGGATTCCCAGTGAGACACTAAGACAGAATGACAGACCTGACCCTCCAAGTTCAGAGTCAACACCAGAGCAGTTACGGGAATCCACTGAGACAGTGAGACAGAGGGACAGTGAGACAGAGGGACAGTGAGACAGATCCGAGCTGCCGAGTTATGGGAATCCACTGAGACAGTGAGACAGATCTGACCTGCCGAGTTATGGGAATCCACTGAGACAGTGAGACAGAGGGACAGCGAGAGAGATCTGACCTGCCGAGTTATGGGAATCCACTGAGACAGAGGGACAGCGAGACAGATCTGACCTGCCGAGTTATGGGAATCCACTGAGACAGTGAGACAGATCTGACCTGCCGAGTTATGGGAATCCACTGAGACAGTGGGACAGAGAGACAGATCTGAGCTGCTGAGTTATGGGAATCCACTGAGACAGTGAGACAGAGGGACAGCGAGACAGATCTGACCTGCCGAGTTATGGGAATCCACTGAGACAGTGAGACAGATCTGACCTGCCGAGTTATGGGAATCCACTGAGACAGTGAGACAGATCTGACCTGCCGAGTTATGGGAATCCACTGAGACAGTGAGACAGAGGGACAGCGAGAGATCTGACCTGCCGAGTTATGGGAATCCACTGAGACAGTGAGACAGAGGGACAGCGAGACAGATCTGACCTGCCGAGTTATGGGAATCCACTGAGACAGAGGGACAGCGAGACAGATCTGAGCTGCCAAGTTATGGGAATCCACTGAGACAGTGAGACAGAGGGACAGCAAGACAGATCTGACCTGCCGAGTTATGGGAATCCACTGAGACAGTGAGACAGAGGGACAGAGAGACAGATCTGACCTGCCGAGTTATGGGAATCCACTGAGACAGTGAGACAGATCTGACCTGCCGAGTTATGGGAATCCACTGAGACAGTGGGACAGCGAGACAGATCTGACCTGCCGAGTTATGGGAATCCACTGAGACAGTGAGACAGAGGGACAGAGAGACAGATCTGAGCTGCCGAGTTCAGAGTCAGCGCCAGCCCAGTTACGGGAATCCTCTCGCTCATGTGAGGAGCTGCGTGAAGGTGTGTATCTGCATATAAATGCCTTGGTCCCCCTCAACTCTGCTTTATTCCTCCTTACAATGTGGAGCCCAATTAGCATGCTGCATGAACATGGACGTGTCCTCCCCACAGTTACCGAATGTTTTAGACTCAACTATCAAAATGATAGATACTCAGACAGACAGATAGATAGATAAATAGATAGACAGAGAGGCAAGCAGACAAAGACCGAGGCAGACAGACTTATACTCAGATAGACAGACAGACAGACAGACAGATAGATAGAAAGACTACTTGACAGACATATACTAGATAGATAATTAAATAGACAGACAGACAACCAAAATATAATTTATTTATTAGTTGTTCAATTTATCCAGTGCCTCACTAACACCAAAAAACATGCAACAGAAAGTAACATCAATAAACACACTCAAAAATAAAATAAACAAAACATCGAGTCAAAAAAAGTACACAATGTTTAAATCGTACACATTTACATATCATGCCTAATGTTTTAAATAGTTTGTTTGAATAGGTCTGTGACACCATTATTAAAGGTTATTGGGGATTAAAGCAGATTAAACAGTATCAGGAGGGATTTTCAGCAGTCAGAGCTCCAGCACTGGTTCAGCAATGACTTCACGTCCAGGTTGCCATAGCGAGCCTTATATCAACACAACACTTCTGTGTTAACACTGAAAAGCCCGCCTCCTTCTTTTGTCTGAAGCTGAAGTCTAACAGATGCCAGGACAGAAATGTGATAAGCACTTTATCTCTCTGTTCAAAGAAACCCACATGTAATGACGTTCAACATAACTGACCCACACTCCATGGGTCACTTTTCCTTCTCATCAAATCCCTGAGCTTACTACTAACAGCACAAAAGCTCTAAAAACCATGAACGCTTAGCCGAGAGGTTTCTAAACAATCTGAACGAAAAATGTGAAACCTTCGCATTTTAACACACGTTGTTCCAACCACCATGAACGTACAGCTCGAAATCTGATTTTTAAAAATTCTCTTATTTTCAGCATGAGATTAACCTAATTACCACATTTCTCCATAAAATTTTTAAACCCATCTTTACCAAGGGTGCCATTAATTCTGGAGCTGGGGAAAAAAAAAAATTCCATTGCTTTTATTTATTTAATCTGTCTTTATGAATGGTGTTAATACTTCTTGATCTGAAGAAAAGAGCAAACATTTCAACCCCCCCACCAAGGGTGCCAATACTTTTAAACTGCATTTGCACTAAACACACTGACACTAGAGTACCCATTTAAGTTAATGTAGCAGTAGTGAATGCTGATGGTTTTGCTCAGACTCACACGTCTACAGGAACACGCAGCAGAACAGGCAGCACGGCTGCCTCCTCAGTCATAGTCATGAGACGAGACTCCAACAGCTGGAGGACGGTTAAACCTGCACGAAACACCACCACCATGCCTGAGAGAGAAAGACAGGGGAGAAAGAGAGAGAGGTCTTATTCATAATTTCTTTTTATAAATTGCATTAAATTAAAATATAACACCAGCCATAATTATCGTATTACCCATTCAAAAACAAATATTATAATATATAATATTATAACAAATGTTTTCTCACATGCTTTTAAAAGATCTGCCAGACTTTTTCTCCACAAATAGCTTGTTAGAGGCTCATGCTCTCTCCCTCACTTCCTCTGCCTCATATATTTAAAGGAAGCAAAACGATTCAATCCAATTCAGTACCATTCAATATGTGGTGTCGGGGGCGTGGTTGAGCGTCAGCTTTGGACAGAGAGGAGGCGGGTCGAACCGGCAGGTAATTTGTGATGATTCTCACCTGTGTCTTATTAGCCCAGGTTACTTATGTGTGTCTCTTTGTGCCTTCAGGAGCCCCGTAACAGGCGAGAGAGAGAGCGCGGAGCAGCACAGAGCCGTGAGTGTGCTCGTGCATGTGTGCAGAGAGAGAGATAATTGCTGTAAGGCAAAAGTTTTCAAATGAAAAATAAAACGTAGTTTGAGTCCCAAGCCTGCCTCCTGTGTCCTCATTTCCCACCAAAGCAAAGAGAATTGTTACACAATACGATTTAATACCATTCAGTATGATTTAATATGAGGCACAGAGGCCACGCCTCCTTCACCAAGACAAGCAGGAACAGAGGCCACACCTCCTTTACTAAGACAAGCAGGCGCAGAGGCCACACCTCCTTTACTAAGACAAGCAGGCGCAGAGGCCACGCCTCCTTCACCAAGACTAGCAGGAACAGAGGCCACGCCTCCTTCATTAAGACTTGCAGGCGCAGAGGCCACGCCTCCTTCATTAAGACTTGCAGGCGCAGAGGCCACGCCTCTTTCATTAAGACTAGGGAGCAAGAGAGAGAGAAAAATGCACAGTGCCAAAAAATTTTTATAACATTTCTAAATAATAGTACACTAGTAATAAAGTAAGTTGAGTGTATATAGTTAACATGTTTAAAAAACGAAAAAAAACCTCCCGAAACCCCCCCGAAGGATATAGGCCTTCTTTATCTCCACCACTGCTGATGGATCATATACAGACATCTGCCATGTCCAAGTAGCAAGAATTATAACAGGATATTTGGAAAGCCAAGTGAGATCAGTCAGCTCAAGTACCTCGATTTGATCATTTAGCCGTTAGTTCCTTCGGCAGGGTGGAGATAAACTCTGTGGAGGAACTCAGGCTTATAGGAACAACGGTGGGAACTTTCAGCCAGGAGTAAACCCCTGAGTGTTTGAGCTTAAGCCAAGTCCCCAGAATGTTGTTACACCAGTCTCAGACAACTGAGCTCCATTTAGTGCACACGCACGCACGCCTCTAGCAGCTGGTGGGGTTATTACCGTGCAGCAGGAAGAGATCCCAGATTGCCAGCACTGAGTCCCAGCATGGGAGAGAGGTGAAGAGAGTCAGAAACCACTGCATGATGAAATGCACTGAGGACACACCCAGTTTCTCCTGGATCAATATGAGAGAGGGAGAGAGAGAGAGAGAGAGAGAGAGAGGTAAAGAAAGAAAGACTTAGAGTCACCTTAGAGTCAGTACGTTTAAATATAATATTCACCATGATCATATGCATTACACTTGATTCAGTTTATTATATGGTTAATATTTTCTTCTGAGTGGTGATACGGTTCTCAAAAGTTTTACAAGTCCTCATATTTTTTTCTATCGTGTACCGCTCAATTAGCAACCTGATTGGTCAAAGAGCCGGGTGTCACTCAAGGCTTTTGTGAAAGGTCTAACATTTTCAACTTTGAAGCATTTTCAAATCTACTAATAAATCAATTCTGCCACCACTTCCAACAGGAATACATGTGCTGGCGGTTGACCAAATAATGAAATAAATACATAAATGCCAGCAGTGTGTACACTTTAAAGTTGAATTAGTGACTGACTACTAATGCGATTTTCAAAACAAGCTTTTGCAAACGGCAACTTTATATTAAACTTCATGTCTGAAGTTATTATAATATCTATCGAACCCCAATCATTGCCTCAAACTATTAGGCTCAGGATGATAGATGATATAAGGAATCACCAATAGAGGCCATCAAGGTGGACAATACAAATGTCTGTTGGAAAATCTGGTGTCTGGAGCTTTAAGGTCGACAAAAATAAACTGTATCGATCACTAGTACGAACAGTGTTTAAGTTACACTTGAGGTCATAAGTTTAAATACGCCTTGGAGAATCTGCCAAATGTAGATAATTGAAAAAAAATAAAATAAGAGGGAGCAAACAAAACGGTGCAAACGTTCACTGATGCTCAAGAAGGCAACACGATACATTAAGAGCCAGGGGGGTGTAAACTTTTGAACAGAATGATTGGTGTAAACTGCCATTATTTTGTATAAAGATCTTATTTTTTCATGTAGTACGGCCCTTCGAGAGCTATACAAGATATTTACATGTTTCCCAGAAGACAAAATAATGTACACCGATTATCCTGTTCAAAAGTTTACACCCCCCTGGCTCTTAATGCATCGTGATGCCTTCTTACGCATCAGTGAATGTTTGCACCTTTTGTAACAGTTATGTACGAGTCCCTCGGTTGTCCTCAGTGTGAAAAGATGAATCTCAACATCACATAGACACTGTTGGAAAGGGGTCAAATATGCAGAAGATGCTGGAAAAGTAAAGAATGTGCAGGACCTGGAGGATTTTTCTGCAGAACATTGGGCAGTTTCACTGCTCAGGACAAACAAGGGATTCATGAACAACTCTCACAAAACATAAAAACATTCACTGATCATCCAGGTAACAACACACAGTAAATGCCACTTGCCGTGATGGTTCTTTAAAGGTATTTCAGCTCCGTTTAGGTATTAGTTATGAGACTAATCACTGATTTCTTATCTTGTCCTAGATTTAAAAATAACAGGTCTTAAGAGTACATGCCATTATGCGTTTTCGACATTGTAGATGAGGTCTTATGAGACTGAAAATGAGAGACTGAAAGTGCATGGACGGCGCTGCTCTGATGGAACCAGGCACTGCGGTTTCATTTTCCTGACTCACTCAGTCGGATATAAACCCCAAAACATAAACACAGATCGCGAGTCTTACTGCTGTTTGAAGTTGGAAGGAGAAAGGGTTTGATTACAGGAAACTGGCTTAAAAAGGATTAAACGCATCTCCAGTGGGAAGCAGTTTTCTACTAAAGACGCATTGTATAAGAAACACTTAAAAACCTCACGCTCCTCAAATATTCTTTATAAGTTATATGATATATATAAATATGTGGTTGAGAAGTCCTTTAATTACCAGATGATGGAATACTTGAGGCTTCTTGTGCTTTAGTAATTGCTGAAACACCAACGCTTGATGTTGGATCCTGCAACGACAGCAAAAAAAAAAACAACATGTTAACATTGTTAAATATATTTACACCACAAAACTGTTGAATTCTCAAAAGGTGGAAATGAACTTTCTACAGTTCTGAAGGCAGCACTGGCTACCAGGCAAAACATAATTTTAAACTTTAAATTAGAACGCGTTTCATTGTGGGATTTGATCTCACAACGTTCTGGCACCAGAACAGAGCCTTAACCTTGTTCTAACCACTTACTTCTTGAGTGAGGAGTCGAACAGCTCAGACAGGTATTTCGGTTTTTCCATCAGTACCACCAAAGCCCAGAAAGCTTCCTCCTCACCGAGAAGCATGAGCAAGACGGCAGCGATGTACGACATCCCTAACGAGAGAAAAAACACCCAGCGTTAATCAGAAGCTGAGTACCAACACAACACATCTCCACTTTTGATGTCTACTTTATTTACTGGATAAATGATTCATAACTGCCATCTTGTGATTGGATAATCCATCATGATATTAACATGCAAGTCATACAAAGCATTTAAGAACACATTTACAGCCAATAACACAATTCAAAAACACTTTGATTATGACATTATCTTATAGAGAACCTGCACCACTAACACACAACTGTGACAATACTGTATATAATAGCAGGGTGCGAGTGAGGCCATCACCTTGGCTGTACCCAATCTGAGGGTTATATTTGGCGTATGCACTGAGCACTCGGAAAAGCTTGGCCTGACCCTCGATGGCTTCAGGGGTGTCTCCCATTAGAGATCGGTGTGTTGGAAAAGACCTCTCTACAAATACAAAAAAGCACTTTGTTAGCTTTATGTGGAGCCTGATGCAAAAAAAAAAAAAAAAAAAGACACTGTATCAAAGGCTAAACATGTTCAAGTATTCATGTTTCAGCACAAATCCATCCATTGATCCATCCATCCATCTTCCAAGACACTTATCCTACACAGGGTCACGTGGAGCCTATCCCAGGGAACTCGGGGCACAAGGCAGGAGACACCCTGGATGGTGTGCCAACCCATCACAGGGCACAAATGCCTCACACACCCATTCACACACTATGGACAATCTGGAAATGCCAATCAGCCTACAGTGCATGTCTTTGGCCTGGGGGAGGAAACCGGATTACCCGGAGGAAACCCCTCGAAGCACAGGGAGAGCATGCAAACTCCGTGCACACAGGCTGAAGGAGGGATTCAACCCCCCAACTCTGAAGGTGTGAGGAAAATGTGCAAACCACAAAATCCAAAATGCTAAATCTAATCTAATAAAGCATTTCTGACTCCGAACATAACGGTAATATATCCTGCATCTCCACTGATCATTGTCATTAAATGGAGGATTTCTACTGTAAACTCATAATATCAGAGTGAACTGAACTCAGTAAGCAAAAAAGTTTGAACACTAAGTATTGAAGTTGGTGAAAGGCGCCACCAAGTGGATATAAAATGATTTACCAGCAGTGAAAGGTTCAAACCCAGACAATTATAGCCATAAAAACCATGTTCTTCCTGCCCCAAACAGACCATATATTACAGCTGTGAGGGCATATAGTTTAGGCACTGTTATAAAGGCAAAAGGAGGACAAACTATTTCTCTGTATCACAGAATAATTATAACACAAAGTTTATGTGTTTATTTATGTGATAGAATAGCTTTTTGTTCACTATTTACTATTAATACCGTAAGTAAAGAATAATAAAAAAAAAAACTCAAGGGCGTTCTGTTATAGGAAGGGGTGGTGTGGTGCAGCAGCTGCCATTTATTGCAACTTTATTTATTTAAAAAAAAATGACAGTTCTTTTTTATCTCTTTACAGGTTTATTTAAATACAAGGTGGTGTGATGGACCCTGAAATAGATTATTTTCCAATATCAGCACATCATTAAGTGTTTTATTCCTCCTTCCACCACAGCAATTTGCGAATAATTACTATTTTGCATTTATTAAAGACCATCGTACTTTTACCTATTTATAGCTGTTGAGGAAAGCTCATGAGATTAGTTAGTTCCTATATATATATATATATATATATATATTTTAAACTTGCGTTATAGAACTATAAACCTTCGTTCCCACACCACCCTCTCTTTTTTCTCTCTCTTGAAGGTAATAATACACAAAATGCAGTTTGTCACAAACACATGCCTAAATGAACCAAGGATGTAGAAATGCCATTCTGACTGAAAAAGAAAAAGTGGAGGCTTTAGATGGATCAGATGGACAAGATAAATCTAACGGATTAACGTTAGAAGTGTCAGTAATTATTAGTATTATAGTACGGCTGTAACTCACGCAGGTCCAGAGCGATCTGTCTGAAGAGAGCCGCGTCGAGGCCGAGAGAGCCTGCAGCAGCCGAGCCCAGCTCGTTCTCTCTCTCGCCCAGCGTGCTGATGGCTGAAAGGATGCTGTACTCGCTCACGCTGAGGTCCACCAGAGGCTTCCGGATCTCACTCAGACACACCTGAAATACACACATACTCTACATCATACTGTATAAACCGCCACCCTGAACAGGAACAGTCCTGATTTAGATATAGATTAACAACAACAACAAAAAAAAATTTGTGTACTCAGCACCTCGTATAAACAAAAAAGGAATATATTTTTTGTTCATGTTGCTTTGTAGCACATCTGCCTCACACCTCCAGGGTTGGGGGTTCGAATCGCGCCTCCACCCTGTGTGCGTGGAGTTTGCATGTTCTCCTCGTGTTTCGGGGGTTTCCTCAGGGTACTCTGGTTTCCTCCCCCAGACCAAAGACATGCATTGTAGGCTGATTGGCATTTCCAAATTGTCTCCAGTGTATGGGTGTATGGGTGTGTGAATGCT
Source organism: Ictalurus furcatus (assembly GCF_023375685.1). Classification (NCBI taxonomy): domain Eukaryota; kingdom Metazoa; phylum Chordata; class Actinopteri; order Siluriformes; family Ictaluridae; genus Ictalurus; species Ictalurus furcatus. The sequence goes on from NC_071262.1 coordinate 21,107,643, forward strand.
TGTGCAATTGTGCCCTACGATGGGTTGGCACCCCATCCAGGGTGTCTCCTACTGTGTGCCCCGAGTTCCCTGGGAAAGACTCCAGGTTCCCCACGGCCCTGTACAGGATAAGCGGTATGGAAAATGGAGATGGATGTTGCCTTTGTGCCATAAAAACAATGCTGGAAATATTTTTAATTAAAAATATTTTTTTAAAAAAATACTGCAGTGTAGCTTTGATATGGAACATCATATCTACAGCAAAGAATATTCTGAGGTTGTTTTATTTTATTTTAGCACTTATTTTGCACAACCAATTATCTACCACTAGCCCACCGTTCAAGTACCATTAGGCCCTATTGATGCCATGTTTGGGCATGTACCAAAAACAAACAACTGGAACTTTTGGTACAGGATCAGCAGGCAGTAGAAAAAGCACAGCTCCAGTTTTCTGGTGAAAGAAGTGACAGTACTTTGTGGGGAAAGGCCCTATATGGCATGGAAATTACACCGATCAGCCATAACATTAAAACCACTGACAGGTGAAGTGAATAACATTGATTATCTCGTTACAGTGGCACTTGTCAAGGGGTGGGATACACAGTATTAGGCAGCAAGTGAACAGTCAGTTCTTGAAGTTGATGTGTTGGAAGCAGGAAAAATGGGCAAGTGTAAGGATCTGAACGCCTTTGACAAGGACCAAATTGTGATGGCTAGACGACTGGGTCAGAACATCTCCAAAACAGCAAGTCTTGTGACGTGCCCCCTCTGCCACACTGCAAAAATGGTTCAGGAGTGGTTCGAGGAACAAGAAAGAGTCTCCAAATTCCCCAGATCTCAATCCACTCAAGCATCTGTGGGATGTGCTGGACAAATAAATCCGATACACGGAGGCCGCACCTCGCAACTTACAGGACTTAAAGGATCTGCTGGTAACATCTTGGTGCCAGATACCACAGCACACATTCAGAGGACTTGTGGAGTCCATGCTTCGACAGGTTTTCACAGAGCTGTTTTGGCGGCACAAGGGGGACCAACACAATATTACGTGGGTGGTTTTAATGTTATGGCTGATTAGTGTAGTTTCTCCGCTTCCCAAATTTCCAAAAACTAAAGCAGTGACTGAGATCCACCTGATAGTTGAAATCACTGGCCACTCGGACTGTCTCGATGTCCAGCAAACACTTCCACACACGGCCACGCAGCGCAGGAGGAATACCAATACGGATAAAGCGTTCAAGCTAAGATAAAAGGAAAGAGATAATAAGGCAATAAAACGGCTAGAAACCATTCTTCTCATTCTTACTTTCAATTCAATTCGACAAATTCCTCGTATGTGCAACATAGTTGACGAAATAAATCTTTAGGAAAATCTCAAGAGCTAAAGAATTAGATGCATAAAGAGGATATGAATGTACCTGATTCCTGCAAAGGAAACTGGATCCATTCCAATAACTGAGCAGTTCACACAACTCTTTAACTTTAACCGCATTCAGCTGAGGATAGCTGGGCAGAAAAAAGACGACAAGTAATTCAAATATCAGTCAAATAACACATGTTAACTTACTTTCAATTAATGCTGAAGTTTATTGCTTGTTAAGTAAGGAATAAAACTGCAGAGACACTGTTACAACCCAGAAGTTGATTATTTTCCTATAACAGCACATCCCTGAATGTTTTATTCCTCAATTTATGATGTATTAATGAAGGATCCACAAGTCGTACATTCTATCCATTTATAGTCATGTTTACTGTTGTGGAAAGTCTCCAAAACATGTTAGTTCCTATTATAATTTACATTAGAGCAGCAATAAAAAAGCAGGTCCATCACCAGACTGTTCTTCTCTCTCTCTCTCTCGATATTAATAACACGGAAAAAAAAATTATCTTGTCATGTTATTAAGAAACCAGAACGCGATAATTTCTCTGTCCTTAAGACTTTCCCATGGTGGAAAATGTACTGACTGTTACAAAACGCAGACACTGGAGACTCCTTCCAGAAATGTCATCTCCTTACAGAAAGTTTCACCACTTCTGACCAATGAGAATCAAGGATTCAACAGCAATGCAGTAAACTGTTAACCCTTTCATGCATAAAATGATTTACAAACATATTCTTCACTCTTTTTACTCATTACTTAAAACTGCATATGAATTCATTCTATAAATATTACTTGTATTAAAAAGTAAATGGATTATCCATGTTTAAGAGGGGGGAAAAAACATGGGGGAGGGCACATAAAACATTCAATTTGAGATTTAAAAAAATAAGAAATCTTCTGCTGTGTTTCTAAACAAAAATTGTTAACATTGAAGTCTAAAATTATATAATATTGATGACCAAAATGATAGAACATTTTATTTTTAAACAATATTCTTGATGTACAAAATGTACACCGTTTAGAACTGTTGCATGATTAAGCTGATTTCTGTGTTAAAAAACTTTTTTTTAAAGATATAACACAGAATAAAGATATAACACAGGCCTGCTGCATTTCTGCACTCACGTATAATCTCAAGAGAAACCCTCGTAGAATTTGTAATGGTTTTAATGGTTATAATGAGAATTGTATTGATTTGAATATAAACTTTAACGGTCCCTGTGGGTCTCTACTGGTAATCTGTTGCCCTCTATAGGTGGCATATTATGCCTAGTGGATACCATTAAGGGCCTAGGTCCACAATATGTTCCAATAGTATTGGAAACCATTTGGTAATGGTTGTAATGCTTAACAGCTGATGGTTTGTAATGGAAACCATTTTAATTTCAATGATGAAACAGAACAATCATTTATGTTAAATTGCAGTTGTCTCAAATAATTAGAAAAAAAAGTCTTAAATTGATTGTCAAGCATAATTCTAGACACTGTGCATGAAAGGGTTCAATAATACAGTAAATACTTAGCTATATTATTAAGGGATCTTATTGCAAAGCATTGCTGGAAGCAAAAGAACCAATCTCTGAACACTGGATGTTTAATATGGTTACAGTAAGAAGAGCAGAAACTTGTCTCAAAGTTGAAATTATTAGCAGGGGAAATAAGGCATGTTTTAATGATAGAGCATGATATAAATACACACCAGTAATCATGGGATCTGTGCTGTAGTTTCCTCTCTCTCCTCTTACTGAAGGCGAAACCAAACTCATCAAAAGCCACACTGCTGCTGCTCCTGCGCCTGGCTGAGACTTTAACACTGCTACTGCTACTGCTGCTGCTCCTTCTCCTCAACATCATCCCACTCACAGCCACACTTCCACCTGAACTTTATCACCGTCCTTACTTCCCTTCTCTCATGTACCCATCCGACCCGTTTCACCCAGACTCGGGAAGTTGTGTTTGAACTCACCGCCAGATTGATTCAAACATGGCGGGGTTTCAAAATAAGAGTCCTCGAGCGCAGCGGCTGCGTTTAACACATTCTCAAAAGAAATGAACAAATGTGTCGTTATTAATGTGTCAACCCACTCTACAACCCACTGTACAATTATCTACAATATTCTATAGTATCACAATCAATCAAATACACAGTATGTAAGGAATAAAACACTTGGTGTTGCGCCGTTAAAGGAAAATATTCGAGTGGAAGGTGTGATGAAGCAGAGTAACTGTTAAGAGCACCACAGCTGATTCTTTTCCAATAACAGCATGACCTGCAGTGAATTAGCCCTCTTATACAACAGCAATTTTCCAACTTTTACTATTTTCTATTCGTTAAAGAATGGCATCATACTTTTGTTTTGTTTATTAATCCATTTATAGCTATGTTTAATGTAATGTCTTCAAAACAAGTTAGATCCTGTTATCACTTACAACTTAAATACAACTCCATCCTAGAAGTGTTTTATTCCTCTTATACAACTGCAACTTTCCAACTAATAAAAATGCTCTATTCATTAAAGAATTATATATATTTTTTTATCCGTTTATAGGTACATTCAGGGGCAGTTTTAGTGACTTGGGGCCCTAAGTAAAATATAGGAATAGGGCCCTATTCAGTGTTTTAACATCAATATTTTATATAAATTTTCAGTATACATTATTTTGTATTAATAATTAAAACCATATATAATTTGCATTTTTAGGGGGTCCATGGATTCTGGGATCCCAAGGTGGTTGCCTACCTTTACCTATTAATAACTCCACCTCTGGGTACATTTTATGTAACGTCTGTGAAACGATTAGATCCTGTGATCATTTACAACTCAAATACAACCCAAATGCTGGAAGTGTTTTATTCCTCTTGTACAACAGCACTTTTCCAACTTTTACTATTTTCTATTTGTTAAAGAATGACATTTTTTGAAAAAAATAATTCTGTTCATAGTTACATTTAATGTAATGCCTGTGAAACAATTAGATCCTGTTACAACTTACAACTCAAATACAACTCAATCCTGACTAATCCTGAAACAAACCTCAAAAGTTTATACATCCCAGTAGTAAGAGAAATCTACAAAATGCTGAAGTGTTCTTAACATTTCGACAACTTTTATTTTACGGGCAGCAGCAGGTAGCGTGGCCTCCTCACAGCTTCTGGCTCGATGCTGAGCAGGGTTTACTTTCTGTGTGGAGTTTCACACGCTCTCACACGTGCTCTGTGTTCAAGCTACGCACAGTATTTCCATCCATCTGTTTATTTATACATACAGCACTTTTCCAACACTCCTCTTTACAAAGGGATATAACACAAAACAGTATAAAATATACCTGGAGGAAAATGTATCTAACTTTAAAACAATCTATTATAAAAACATTTTTCTGTACATATTTTTATTTTATTTATTACATATTTTCATGTGTAAAATAACTTAAACTAGATCCGACCAGCTATTAAACCAATTAGTAAATGATTTGTAATTCTTTTACAGTGAAAATAAGCAGAACTACTAAAGCTGAACAGACAAAAAAAGCATTATATTGTTCAGTCAGTTGCTCAAATAATAATAATAATTAAAAAAAAGGTTCATTTTATTGTTGCATGAAGTCAGTGATCTGTTAAATGTGTCCTTTTCAGCATCCGAATGTCCTGAAACCCATGAAGGAACATGTAAGAGAACAAAGACGTGACTTATTCCAGCTGAACACGGCTGTTAACAATACAGAGAGCCATAATACAGATGTGTGACAAATGAAAGGAAAAGCAGGTGTCTCAGTTATGCTGGGGGGGGGGGGGGGGGGGGCGCATTTACTTATTTTACTTATTCATCTCTCTAGTACACCTCCTGACTGAGACTTATAGATTCTATGTCATGGTGAGCTGAAGTCTGTGGGTGGCCAAACACCTTACCAACCCACATGATATTGGTTTCTCCTTTAATTTGTCACCATGTGAATTACCGGAATGTAGACATTAACCGATAATGAAAATGTTTCAAAATTCAACACTTAAATACTGCAAACGGTACTCGTACTGACTCCTGTCACCTCCTCCATCTTCCCAGTCTTGGTGTTTCCCTCCAGTCTGGAGCTAATCCAGTGTCGTGCCTGCTCCAGCCTCTGCAAACTCAGCCACAAGATGTCCTTCTCCCTCTCCAGTTCCTGCAGTTCCTTCACCTGAACATGGAAGAACGAAGACACACATACAGGACTAGATTTGGGTTCATACAGAAGCTTTTCTTACAGGAAAAACAGCGCTTTCTAGGATTTTCCAATCCTTTTATTTGATTTTTTTTAAGGACTACACTGGAGAAGATACTCAGGTACATAACCTATTGTTCTTCTCGAAACTGTTGCCACCAAGTTCGAAGCACATATAGAATATAGGAATAGAATGTCTCTGTATGACAGGGGTGTCCAATCCTATCTGGAAAGGGCTGGTGTGGGTGCAGGTTTTCATTCCAACCAAGAAGAAGCCACACCTGAGTCTTTTGAAAGCCAAGATCAACTGATTAAACCAGGTGGAATCAGGTGTGGCTCCTGCTTGGTTGGAATGAAAACCTGCACCCACACCGGCCCCTTTCGGTTAAGATTGGTCACCCCTGCTGAATGCCATTTCATTACATTTTCCCTTTGCTGGAACTAAGAGGCCCGCAGCATGACAACGACCCCATGCACAAAGACAGCTCCATGAAAACATGCTTTGCCAAGGTTGGAGTGGAAGAACTCCTCTGTGGAGTGTCCTGCACAGAGCCCTGACCTCAACCCTACTGAACACCTTTGGGATGAACTGGAACGCCAACTGCACCCCAGACCTCCTCACCCGATATCAGTGTCTGACCTCCCTAATACTCTTGTGGCTGAATGAGCACAAATCCCCACAGCCATGCTCCAAAATCTACTGGAATCTAGGTGTTCCTGGGATAGACTCTGGATCCACCACAATCCTGACCCAGATAAATCCCTTACTAAAGATGAATGAATGAATACTCTTTAGTGAGAAACATTTTATTTTATTTTGCTTTAGATAATTTCTTGATCTCTAACTTCAGCTCCCTAACAGCCTGGGATAACGAAGAAAAGTATTTGAAAACACTGCACATGTGTATATGTATAATGAAAATAAGAGCCAAGTGTTTGAAATTTGTAAAGGAAATCAGAGTTTTGGGGGGGGGGGGGGTTTGTTTGTTTGATTTTTTGGTATTTGTTTCCTGCTGAGACCATTTTTAGCCTTATGAGTTGAGCGGAAATAGTTTCTGCCTTTAAATAACTTTGTTATGCAGTTGTGAACTACTATCATTAATCTAGAGGCTGGCTGGGAATTCAGCAAAGGTTTGTGACAGCTGACACCATGGAATAATATGGACAAGAGAACAACTTATGACATCACATGCAGAGCTAAAAAAAAAACAAAAAACAAAAACACAGTACTATAAATCCACAATAAAACAAATAAGTATTTATTCCTACTATTAAAGCTAATATTATTGCACATTATTATTATTATTATTATTATTAGTGCTAGTGTGTTCATTTGTGGCTCTCGGTGTATCCGTATGGAATTTTGTGTTGTACTACAAGAGAGGTACAACAGTTGGGTCAGAAAGATAAACAAGGTAGATAACTATCGTCTATATTACATATTAAAGTGCATATAAACCAGAAGAACTCACCCAGAGGAAGAATCTCAGGGCGTCCAGACTGCTGACTTTGCTCTGCAGAGGGACAAATATGACTGTATACGACGCCATGAAAAGTGCCCGTGCAAATAACACACTAAAGAGACAGTAGACCAAGAGATGACAATTCTACAAATGTTAAATAAAAGACACGAAGTATGAGCTGATCATTCTCTTCCTAATCCCCTCCCCAGAACTGCATCATGTGTCATGGGGGATAAAAAGGGGGATGAGTACTGTATGAGGGGAAGAGATTTAGTGACAGAGTGAGAGGTTAGAATAGTGCTACAGCAACATTAATGAGGTTTGAAAAAGCTATGTGTATCCTGATCAACATACTGTAAATAATTATCAGACTGAGAAATTGCATAAGGAAACATTTATTTAAATTAAAACCCTTCATTAAAACACTTAAACATCAGTTAAACACTGAACATCATAACAGAAATAAACAATCTTTGATTACTCAAACGTTCACTTAACAACAGTTACTCGATATAAAAACATCCATCGAATATTACAGGAACTAGAAGTGCTCGTAAATTGGGGCATAAAGCCTGCCATTTAAAACAGAAAATTAATTAGAAAATATTTTTTAAACAGGAAGAAATTCAAATCTAAACATCAGTAGGTGAATACTGCATTTTTTTAAATGTAATAACAGAAACCCGGTTTTCCTTTTGCTCGTTTTCTTTTGTTGCTCCTTTACATCACGTCCATCTCTCTCTCTCTGCCGTTCTCGTCGTTGAGGGGGTACGGACTGAGGTCCAGTGACAGGAGGTGGCTGGATATGCAGTCATTGAACTATAGGACCAGAAGTAAAGGACATCATAACATCAGGTCTGAACAGGAATATTGAGCACGCAAGCGAGTGACAAAGCCACATCATTTACTATGGATGTGTTCGACACGGAGCAACTATTACAATCAACGAGCAACATTTAAACTGATATTTTCACAAATTCAGTATGATGCTGTAAAAAGTGACAAACCCAGACGATTGGCTCGAATGTTTCCTCAGACCAATCCTATGGCAGGTGAGGTCTGACGGTTTTTTCCCCCAACTCAATGCAACTGCAATTATCTCCCTTTTACTGTTCGATGCCAAAAACGAAAGAAAAACTTATAACTGGGAGTGTAATCATACACTCCAGTCTAAATTCGATTCATGATACTGGCCTCACAATTCGATTCTCAGAGTATTTTGAACAAAATTTTAATGGAGAAAAATGATTAATTTCATGAACAATTTACATTTTTGTCTGTATAAAATGAAATAAATCAAAAAGTGCTATTGTAAACAAAATGTACCATATCTTAAAAATAAATAAATACATTTATAAAATTCTCCCAAATTTTTGATTGAATAAACCCGGGAAAATGATCGATTTAACCAAACTAAAGCTCCAAAGTCGGCTAAAATGCCAGACTTCCACTGCTTCTTTTTCAGACACTGTAGATTGCAGCGTTGCGAGACTGGTGTCATTTGAAAGGTTCTTAAGAGCTCCATTTAACTGTTATAACGTGGTTGTGTAACCATATAACCTACAGCGTGTGTTTGTCATTGTGATCCGGCGCCATCATGCAATAATTCCCAGTAATTATTGGCAAAGCCAAGCGTGTAACTTGAACATTAAACTTAACAAAAGTGGTTAAACATTTTGGCTACTACTGTTTCTCATCTGAATTAAAATAAAATGCAGAACAGCATTCACACCCCAACATAGGCTAAGCTGTAGATCAACTCCAAATTACACGCAGCCGTGTACACACCTGAGAACGTGTACGCGTGTGTGTGTGTAGGTGTGCAGTACCTCAGAGTAGACCCCCAGCAGAGCATCTGACCGTGAATAGAACTCCTCCTTCAGTGAGATGACAATGACCTGAAAGTTATTTCTCGACTGTTCCCTAATGAAGCTCGTCACCTGTACAGAATCATATATTCATACATCAGACAATAAAAAGTGCTCTTTCGTTTTTCATTTCATTACTCCAAAACACTCCAAAACTCCGTTCTGTAACTAACTGCATTGCTCATTTGTGTTTTCCTAAATGGAAGAGTATATATTATCAAACAAATTAAAAAAAGGATTTGTCTTGGTAAGAGGAAATGAGTAAGGAATGAGGCGGGGAGTGTCGTCTTGCCTTGCCAATGTTTGTGTTGTCCAAAGCAGCGTCCACCTCATCCAGCACAAAGAACGGAGCAGGACGGAAGCTGGGACAAAATGAGACATAAAGTTCAAAATCTATTATGGCAATAGTGAAATAATTAACGATTTTTCAACATCAAGTGATTAAAATCAGTCGAATTTACAAATGAAAAAAAGGGTGTTTTCAGGAAGTGCTATTATGCAATGTTATGATCTTTTCACTTAACCACCTTGATCATAGCTACAGGTACACCATCTATAAAATTTTAAGGAAAATAAATCAATAATATTGACTCCGCTCACGTAAAAACTGACTACCTGTGAACAGCAAACACCAGCGCGAGGGCTGCGATTGACTTCTCTCCTCCTGACAGGTTGTCCATGGCCATAAATCTCTTCCCAGGTGCCACGCAGTTATAAGTGATACCACCCAGGTAAGGCTCATCAGGATTTTCTGCACTCAGAGTCGCCTGCAGGAGAGAGGCAGACACACACACACACACACACACACACACACACACACACTGAAAACTTCAAATTTCTTTTTAAAAAGATTGCTTAATATTATCCTACATTTCATAAAAATGTGTTTTTAATGATTACATTCTTTCAGAGAAATTGAGGTCCAAGTGCAAAAATTCCCACTGCAGTTTTGGGGTTAATATTTTTGTTAAAAATAACAATAATAATAATAATAATAATAATAATAATAACCATTGAATTATTTTAGTATTAAACCTGGAGCCTATCCCAGGGAATGTGGATCAGGAGGTGAGGCAGAGGACACTCGGGACGGGGGGTCAACCCATCACAGGGCACATTCAAACACACGTCCACACACTACGGACAATTTGGGAATGCCAATCGACCTACGACGCGTGCCTTTGGACTTGGGAAGGAAACCGGACTACCGGGCGGAAACCCCCTGAAGCATGTGGAGAATGCAAATTCCGCGCATGCAGGGAGGAGGCAGGATTCGAACCCCCAACCCTGGAGGTGCGAGGCAAACCACTACCTTGTGCTAACCACTTAGCCAACTTTGACCTTGCTGTGACCTTGACCCTGTTTTGATGATGTTTTACGATGATAATTCCTTAGAAATTCTACAAATATTCGACCACTTTTTCTTGAGATCTCACGCTAACGAGAATTCCGGATGGACGGACAGACGCATGGATAGATCAATGGAAAAAAACACCTAGTGGTTACAGGAATAAAACTAACAGCCTGGAAACAAAATGTGGTTGTCCCAGACACATGGACTATAACTATCCATCCCTGAATATTCATGTTCAAGGATACTACACAAAGCTAGAAGTGCTTAATGATGTCATGTCAAGCGATTTGAATCATTTTAATATGTTTCCTGTGTAAAAAAAAAAAAAGAAAGAAAAAAGAAAAAAAAAAAGAATGGATTTGAGTCACAGAAATTCTCACTTGAGCGCTGTCGTTCCTGCAGAGGTCTTTGTAGATTTGGCTGATGGCGACAGAAACATGCTCGAAGCACTGGCTGAAGCGATGGAAGCGTCTGGCCTTCACTTGCTCGAACTCCTGATGGCGTTTCTTAGCTACGCTTGTGCTGGCCTCAAACGCTAACACACGTAAACACACATAAAGGTGCGATCAAAGCATAAATTGGCTAAATTAATTATTATGTCAATGGAAGATCTTCACAACCTTCCATTGTGTTTGTGTGTGTGTGTGTGTGTGTGTGTGTGTGTGTGTGTTTACCATCAACCACTCCACGGAAGCTGTCCTTCACCTCAATCATCTTCTCCAGGGCCTTCATATTGGGTGGTTTGGACACATGGATCAGTCTGTCCATAGACGACACTTTCTCTCTCAGCACCTCTAGCTGGGCCGTCACCTGCTGCTCCCCAATCAGGCTCTATACACACACACACACCATGTGAATACATGACTTGTGTACATGATTAATCTGATAACTCTATGACTGATTATTCTCATTTCACTTAGTTGCAGGAGTCAGAGCATGTTCTTTATAAAGTGGTAGTGCTAGTGGTAACAAATTTTATTCATTTCTGTAGCCTCATAGTGCCTTCGACATACAATAGTCAACACATACATGTGTGTGGTTAGCATGCTAGCTATTTATAGAGAGCCCGAGCTACATGCCCTGCTGTATCGCTATCTAGCTAACCATCAGCTAGCTAGCATGGAACCAAATGCGCTGGAACAATACGTCACATATTTAGTTTAACTAATAACATTTATGCTAGTAAAATATGAGTCACTGTGAAGTAACTGTGGGATTTTAAATGCAAAACAGTTAATATGTCACTCCTTATACATAAAATTAAGAGTTCATGAATAAAATGTGAATAATTAGTGTGTGTTTGTGGGTTACGCAAGCACTTAGCCTCACCTTCAGGTTATCTCCCAGTGGGCTATAGTCAATCACCATCTGTCCTTCTCGCACATAAATGTCTTGTGTGTAGGTTACAGATTCAGAGTCCAGCTGTGTGGAAAAGAACAGAACTTTTCTTTGTGCTGTGCGACACCATCACGTTAACATTCATAATATCACTCTTTCCCCCAGCTCACATCTTGGAAAAGCCCATCACTGCACCGCGCTGACATTAATAATGCTTTATCACTCTTATTCAGCATATTAACTCCTTATCAGGGGGTTGAATCAGGAACGTAAAGTGAAGAATAAATCACAAAATGTCTCCCGTGGAGCTCAAGGATAGCTACTGATTGATCTGGAAGATTTTTCAGTGCATAGTTCTGCATGGAGGAGTGAACCTGGACAAGCATCTCTACACTTGGTAGCCATTACAGGAATATACTACATGCTGTTATTCTCTCCACGGCAGGCATTACAAAATATTAATTGTAAGGAAACAAAAAATGTTCAAATAAAAATATTATAAAAATATTACATTTAAACATTGATTATTATATGTCTAGTGTACAAAATGTCTATTGTAAAAAGCGCTATACAAATAAAATTGAATTGAACTGAATTTTGAAACCTGTGTAGAAAAATAAAGGGTGGTAGGTAGATAAGAAGAAGTCTTTATTTGTCACATATACATTACAGCACAGTGAATTTTTTTTCGTCGCATCTCCCAGCTTGCTAGGAAGTTGGGGTAGATTGCAGGGACAGCCTTGCTCAAGGGCCCAACAGAGCCTTAACCATTGAGTCACCACTGCCAAGATAGGAGACAGAGTTGATCAGATAGATGGATCGATAGATTAGGGTGCCAATACTTGTAGAGTTGATTAGATAGATAGATCGATAGATAGCTGTTTCAGATTTGCGCTATTAACTGTTCCAGTATCTTGTGGGTAGAAAATATTGATCCCCTGGTGATTGTACTGTGTACACTCAATGTACCTGGATGTCACTGATGTCGTCCAGTGATCCTGAGAGCACGGTGAGGGGAAGGCCCTCGATTTTGCAGCCCAGCAGCAGGTTGTGTTTGCAAAGTCTCTGATGCTCCAATGCCGTTTCCACAGAGATCATCTCCTTCTGCTGTTTTACCAGTTCCCTGAAAGAGAGAGACAGAGACAGTTATTCCATTATACACTGTAAAAAAAAAAATTATATATATATATATATATATATATATATATATATATATATATATATATATATATATATATATATATATATATATCTTAGCAAGTGAAGATATCTTGAATAAAGAAAAAGTTATTTTGTATTCCTTGTTATGAGATTACCAGACTATTAAGACTTTAAGACCATTAAGCCTATTTCTAGACATTGTTACTCATTTCAAGTTTGAAATTGTGATATTTTATTGGCAGATAATTTTCTTCTTTCCAGAAATAAACAAAATGGTCTGCCAATAGAAATTATCCAATTTCAAGCTTGAAATTAAAATGATCTAGAAATAGGTTTAACAATGTTATATTTCCTTAAAAATTATTTTAACTAAAAGGAATCAGTTGATAATTATTTGCCTGTATTGAAGATCTTTTTTCTTGCTAAGATATCGTCATTGTTTTGGGTTCTGTCAATGGTTTGCTACCTGATTGTGTTCACCAGTTCCGTGTTAGTCCTTAATTAGTTTACTTTACTTATACATGTTGTCTCACTGTTCGTGGCAAAGTCTTAACGCTTTTAAATCCGAGCCTTGTTTTGTCTTTGATTACAGCTTAACCTCGATTGATGTTGCATGCTTGTGTTTTGACCCCTGCTATGGACTGATTACAATTCTAAAAAAAATTATTCACTTGTATCCTACCTCTCGGCGCACGTTACATAGGGCTGCATCACAACATATCATTCGTCATTGCTAGTATTCACAATGCTGATACAGCAGAAGCCTGCATTGTGCAAATAAGCACTCTGACTAACCTTGTTTCTTTTTGTTGTTTTTTTTTTTTTTATTAAATCTCTGAGCACTTATCACCACTTCACCCTAATATACTGCAATGCCTTATAAGGACATCATCTTTAAGAGAGGAGATAAAAAATAATAAGAGAAATGATTGGGTCAATAAAGCAACCAGATACCTGGAGTTCTCTTGAAGGCCACTGATGCTCTTATCCAACTCAGCCTTCGCTTTATTAACGTAAGACTTCTGTTCCATCTCATTATTCTTTAAGTCTAAGAGCTTCGACTGAGACTCGTCTACTGCAGCAAGCAGCTTCTTTTCCTCCTGAACAACACAAACATGTCAAATGTGCTACCTGGTAAAGGTTCTTCCAACAAAAAAAAAAACCTCAATCACCTAAAGGTTAAAACAGTTCCTATGGAACGTGGTATATTAGTGATGTGCATGAATATTTAATGTTGTGTTTTCTCCTAATTTTTAATATAAAACGTCAGACATTCAGAGAGCTGTATTAAAGCTGGCTTACCTCTTTCAATGTGAGGATGACATCTTCCTCTTTGTTGATGGAGTCCTCCATTTTGGTGATCAGCCTGCGCTGCTTGTGCAGCTGCTCCTGCTCGTACTCCACTTGTGTGTTCAGACGGGTGCGCTGGGACTCAAACTGCAGCCTGGACAGAACAGCTAGTACGCTTAACAAACCTTACTGTTTTAATCGGGACACTTGTGAGTATTTGAACACTTTGTAACTATAACAATATACTGCTTTTATAATATAGCCTTAGTTTAGTCCTGGATTATCACAATGGCACCCAAAGGCATGTTTTAGCATCTATATGGTCATATACTCGTTAATAATATTCGCAGAGGTCGTCTGGATACATTTTAATGCTCTTTAGATTTTCAGAAAACTTGTGAATTTAAAGGCGAACGTCTTCCTAGTTTGAGAAACCTATCATTAAGCCTAATGCTCCTCTAATGTTGTGTGTTTGTACGGCGCCCTACCGCTTATTCTCGATTTCTCCTTGCTGTCTCACATAATCCTGCTCGTATTCGCGAATGTTGGCTACTCCGATCTCAGCACAGAAGTCTGAGAAGACTGTGTCCTCCACCTACAGCAGAAAAGCAAAGTTCTACTCAAAGGCTACTGTCACTACTAAAGCTGCTGTCACTAGGCTGAGCGTAAGAGTTCGTAAGAAGCGACAGGTAACAGCAAATACGTTTTGCGTGACTCACGTGATTGACTTCATCCTGGAGGGCAGTCACCTCGCTGTCCTTCACTCGCACGTTACTGATCTGCATCTCGATCTGAGACTTCAGGTTCGAGAGCTCACTCTCCAGTCTAGAGATTTCCTGCAGCACACACAAGCGTCAACGCGCGTTAGTACAACACTGAAGAGTGAAAAGAGGTAAACAGTGGGAAAAAAATGCATAGAAAGGAGTGAGAGAAACAAAAGGACGGCTTACAGCCTGGGAGGCCGGGATGCTTTTTTTGCGGATAGACTCCAGCTCAGAGTTGGAGTATTTGAGGCGAGTCTGGATTCCCTGGGCCTGGGCTGTGATCTGATGTAGTTCAACCTCCTTGCGTTTCAGTTTTATTAGTTCCTGCCAGGAACACACACACGCACTCACAAACAGGTCTCAAATTATACGAATTGTGATGAAGCGCCACTCAAAGAAATGACACAGATGACAACTTTAAATATAACTAAAAAACAAGTAAGAAGTAGATGTCATTCTTTAATAAATAAATCACACCATCAGTCATTGATTATTTTCCTGTAACATCACGTCCTATTATATTTTCTTTTAATCCAAGAATAAATAACAAAGAAAGTGTGCATAAGTGCTAAAACTCAAAGAAGGGTCTTTATTTCATGCCCAACTGATGACAGGAGGGTGCTTTCTGTGCCCTCGAGCTCCTGGAACACTGACATACCCTCAGCTCCGCAGTAAGCTGCTCCTTCCGCTCTTTCAGGCCGTTCATGTCCTTCTCCTCCCAGCGCCGAGCTTTATAGCGCAGATGAACAGAGCCACCAGAGATCACCCCCGACTTGGAGAACAAGGTACCGTCCAAAGACACGGTCTAGAAAATTCCAGAACAACAGTGTTATCTTAATACAGAGGTCATCTGTTAAATTCAAACTGGGGATCAGTACCGAGAGCGGCCATTTTATAACTTTCAAGTTTGACCTCGCCAAGGCACACGCTGAGTACGCATGGCCACATCTAAATCTTACCTTAAGGCGCTCGGGGCCGTCAAACGCGACGTGGTGGGCATCTTTCAGGTTCTCGCACACGAGGGAATTCCCACATACAAACTGCACCACTCTTTTCAACTGAGGTGCATTCTGGGAACATTGCACCACGTCCACCACCATCTTGGCTCCACGCACCTCCCTGAGACGCTCGTTTAGTGGCTTTACCTGACATGAGAAAGAAAATATATATATTAGTCTGCGTTCAAACCAAAGCTGCTTATTCAGAATCATTTTCGAAAATCAGCGTGTTTGTTTTAAGTCAGATGACAGAGAGGACACGTTGCAGTTTGACTCACATCCAGGTTGTCAATAGGGAGGAAGGTCTCTCGCTCAGCTCTCTCCTCTTTTATAATCTGAATGCAGTCACGGCCCACTTTTGCAGAGGACACCACGATGGCGTTCATGTAATGGCCAAACACCTTTGTGACAGCGAGCTGGTATTTCTTGTGGATGGGCTGACACAAGTCCATCAAGCGTCCATACTAGACGCAAAGAGGAAAAAAAAAATCTCAAAATCAAAAACAAGGTCGCTGTTACATATGTACAGTATTTTATACGTTTCGTATTGATTTTTCTATGTTACGAAGCGTTTCTTAACAGTGCGCTTCGTTATACAGTATTCTGCATTGCTGGTCTTCGAATCGTTAATCCAAAACATATTAAGCCATTAAAATAGGTTTCGTTCAAACAGGCTAACTCGTGGTGATGCAATACCACAACTTCCGGGTAGAGCCTGCGCAGGCTCTCGAAGATCTCGTCTCGTCTCCGCTGTCTCCGATTCTCCTGGCTGTCGATGCGAGCGTTCTGAAGTTCCCGCATTACCACTCCCAGTTCCTCGTTCAGCTCCAGCGTCCGCAACCGTCCGCGTTCCAACATCTCCCCCAAACTCCGCTCCTGCTCCCGCTGCTCGTCCAGAGCTTTGCTGCCAAAAAAAAAAGACACCATTTCAGCGAACAGCAAGCCAACGAAAGTCTTGTCTAATTTTATACTGCGTGAAATTGATTTTCTCAAACTGCCGCGCTATGAGAAATTCCCGTTATATTTTTTCTGCACAGAGATCTCCATAAGCTTCGTAAACAATACCAGTGTTGGGTAATTTTCTCAAAAAATGTAATCCACTACAGATTACTAATTACTACTTTAAAATTGCAATCTGATTACATTACTGATTACTACATGTAAAAAGTAATCAGATTACTAATTACTTTACTTTCACGTTACTTTCAAAACCTATCAAACCTACAAAAATACAGTACAAAGTGAAACTCATACTTCGTTCAGTAATTTTAGCACGCATCAATGTATGACATGATCAGGAAAAAGTTGGATTTATCATAAAACTTGCCTCGGGTGTTGTCTCTGTTTGTAGGACTACCAGACTGATAAAATATAAAACATTTCTAACTAGTCTAGTTTGGTGTCGGGCCAAGGGGAGTCACAGCTAAGCTGTCATTGTATGGGTTCACCTGCTACAGTGCCATGTAAAGTACATTATCTTTCCTTATGCTCTGCTCATATCATGTTCACGTAAACTGGAGCTCATAGATATTTACACACCTTGTTTTCCTGCTCAGCATCAGAGGCTGTTACTGTTTCAGTTTCAATAACTTTACTGGTTTAAAAAAAAAAAAAAGAAATCAGCGTGAGCTAGCGTTTGGCAGAATTGAGAGTTGTCAGCCAATAAGACACGTGTATTTCCATGCATTTTCCTGTAAACCTTGTCTGATTGGTCTCGCCTCCGTTACATTTGATTACTAAATGTAATCAAATTACATAAATTTAAAATGTAATGCCTTACAATACTGCGTTGTCAGAAAAAAGTAATTAGATTACAGTAACACGTTACACCCAACCCTGAACAATACAAGGAGCATAAATGTGAATTGCAAGTAGAGACTAGAAGAAACTAGCGTTCTTTTTCGGCCTGTGTTTTTTTTTTTGCTCATCTATAAATCCTTCTGATCCGTTTCATCAGCCAGGAATAGCTACTTTGCTCAGCAAAGCTTGAAGAACTTAAAATACCACCCCTGAAGGAAAACTACCCCCAAAACTGCCAAAGGAAGGTGCTTTTTTGGACCCTGCAAATGTTCTCCTGCTGATGAGGACACCAATTTTCATCAGCAAAATTATCAAACTTCTACTTTAAATAGAAAAATAATCACCATATAAACTTAAGAGTGCTTTTCCTGCTCTAACACACCTAACAAAAGTAATTAACTGACTGACTGAACTGTGTAGAAAACATGACTGTATAATTGTTTTCTCTCACTCTACCCAAACAGTCCCTCATCCTTTTGCAAGCCCCTCGATGTTAACGCTCGATGGAGTCAGTGCTCAAGTATCCAAAGCCAAGTAAAATTGATCCCTTTGTGTGGGAGAAATTCAACATCTACTATAAAGCTGAATAATTTAATCAGTGCACTTGGATGGATAACATACTTAGAGGTGATGGCATACTCTTCCAGTTTCCCTGCCCTCCTGTTTAACTCGTCCTGATGATCTTCAGCATGCTTAATGTTTGCCTATACATGCAGACAAAAAAAATACAGAAACATGAGACACTCTGAATCAAATTTTTTCAGGTATTGCATTTGTTTCGCACTTCAATACACACTACCGGTCAAAAGTTTGGAGACACTTGACTGAAATGTTTCTCATGATCTTAAAAACCTTTTGATCTGAAGGTGTATGATTAAACGTTTGAAATCGGTGTTGTAGACAAAAATATAATTGTGCCAACATATTAATTTCTTTCATTAGAAAACTAACATTTTAATTACAAAAAAATCTATTTTTAAACATATGACTTGAGCAAAATATTCCGAAAAACAGTCAATGAGTGTCCAGCGTAGGTGTGAACTCATTTAATACTGTTTAAAAAGCATCTCAGGGAAATTCCTCAAGAAATCAGTTGAGAAAACACCAAGAATACATTTCTGGAAATTCTAGCCAAAAAGTGTGTCTACTTTGAAGATGCTAAAATATGAAATTATTTTATTTATTTTGGTTTTTATCAATCACCACATAACCCCCATAGTTCCATTTGTGTTAATCCAGAGTTTTGATGACTTTATTATTATTCTAAAATGCAGGAAAAAAATAAAGAATGAGTGTGTTTAACCTTTTGACCGGTAGTGTAATTAGATTGACACCACTGCTGATCATAGCCATAGTGGTTTAAAAGGCAACAACATAACATAATATATACAACACACACACCTCAACTTCACTTTTTCGTCTTTTATCAAACTCCAGCTTTTCCCGATCAGCCTTCAACTCCCAGTGTAGTTTCTCCGCTTTCTGAAATAAGACGGCCCCCTTCTTCCTGGCCAGTTCCTTCAGCTCCTTATAACGCTCCAGCTACGACAAAACAAATTTCTAAACCTTACACCACCAACCGGGACTGTTAAAGAGATTACAGAGTAAAAAAGGTAATCCTGAACAAACCCTTGGAAGATAATTGACACGATAACATGTCACAACACTTTAACAGAAAATACTGCTCTTTTTTAATCTTTCTATCCCTTCATCCCGCTCTCTGCCCGACCTGAGCTTCCTCCAGCTGCACATCCTCGCCCCTCTGAGCTGCCTGTTCTTCTATCTCTCTCTCGTAAACTCTCCAGGCCCTCTCCAGCTCGGCTAGCTCCGTCTCCAGCTCCTGCAGCTCCTGCTCCTTCTTGGCCCACTGCTTCTGGCTCTTCAGCAGGCTGATGCGCATCTCCTCGGCCTTGCGATGGTGGTGACTGGTGTTCACTTTGGCCCTGATATACTGAGGCCTCTGATGGCTGAGGGTTTCCTCCTGGGATCTGGAAGAGGAGCGGAAGTAGAAACACTGTATAAGGTGAACGAAGGCACGGAAATTCATCTCTGCATATTAATGGACACTTGTTGCGTAGTTTGCTTAACCGGTGGCATTTGCAGAATCCTTAGCAAAACAACAGACTACAGACCCTGTCACATGACCTGCTACTTCATTGTAGTTTCCTTGACTTCTAATCACAACTGGCTGTTCTCAAGTAACACACTCCCCACAAATATTCTGAACTTTCACTGTATCTGTATTTTATCTGTATTTTCACTGTATCTGTATAAGTCTCACTCCTCTAGCAGTCCACTACTGATGTCATGGAGCCTTTTTTTTTTTTGCATTCACAATTTTCCTGTACTGACCCTGTCTGTTTTGTTCTGCTGATAGCTTGACACTTTCCATATCAATCAATTTTCCCTTCCTGATTTGTCTGATTCGTCCAATAAAACTCTGATAAGCGCCTGATAACACTGTTTTTTTGGTGGGTTTATGAAATACTCTCACTTGATCTCCTTCTCTACTTTCTGCAGTTCTCGGCTCAGGCGTCCATGCTCTTTCTTCTGAGCCTTCACAGTTTGCTCCCACTCCTCCACTACGCTCTTTTTGACAGCCACAGCCTCCTGTTTCTCTCTCAGAGACTCCACGAGCACGTTAACAACCCTCTCATTGTGATATAGCTGGAAAAGGCTGAGTTGCAGCTTGCTTTCCCTGAGCTGCTCCACCAGTGCCTGATATTTCTCTGCCTAAAACAGATGACGGCATGTCATGACAGCATTAACCCAACATGCATTCGAGGATGATAGTTATTCATTATAATACCTCAGTTTTATCCTTGAAAATCTGCTTCTTCTCTGCAGCGGCTGCTCGTTTGCGATTAAAATGGAATTGCGTGTCCTCTTTTGCTTCCTGCAAAGCCACCAGCTTGGTGTCGTACTCGTTCGCCAGCTCGAAGGAGCTACTCATGCGTTCAAACATCTTTGTACGTTCCTTTGCGTTCATCATAGCTATAGACTCCACGGCTCCCTGAAATATACACAATACACACCAGTCCACATCACACACACTGCATAACAAACTCTTTCACCAGTGTAAAATTTTTAGCAGTGCAGAGATTACAGAGCTTACACACTGCAGTTTTGTCATCATTCCACACAAGAGAAATCATCTTTATAAAATCTGTTTTCCCGCCCTCTTTTGATTGACAGGATATAATCAGCTGATAGACAGAAAAATAGCCTTTATCGGCCGATACCGATTATCGGCTAATACATCAGTGCATCTCTAATATTATGATTTTCTTTTGTTCTCAAAACCTTACGACTTTATTCTTGAAAGATTTCAAACAAATATTTCTTGTAAAATGATTTTTTTTTCTCAAAATATTATGGCTTTATTCTTGAAATCTTGTATTTTTATTATTTTAAGCAGTGGCCCTCAGCGGCACAATAACATTAATACAAGGATGTTTATCATTTTAAATCAAATTAAACTCAGAGGAATTTGTTTCGCACGTGCCAGTGAGTGAGCCGTTTCCGAGCCGAAAGTGTCGACTCTTGTTGGTGAGCTGAGTTAAATAACTCGACTCACTGAAAAGATTCGGACTTTAAGTCACTAACCTGAAACACTAAGCAGTTCCTGGCTTTCACCACGATGCCTATCTTCTCCAGCTCGGTTGTGTACCTGGCCAGTGTCACCTGCCTGCCGTTGACTCGGTATTCAGAGGAGTCACCTCAAATAAAAACCCATAAAAATGCAACTTCAGCTTACGTTATAGAGCTCGTAGCAATTCATAAAGGTCATTGCGATCCAAACACACCTGATATAGTTCTGCTGAAGACTGTTTCTTCGTCGTTATCGTCGCAGAAGCGCATAGTAACCGAGGCGGTGCGCGAAACCGGTTTATTGACGTGGGCGCCATGAATCAGGTCTTTGGTTTGCTTCACTCGCAGACTGGAGGCTCTCTCTCCCATCACAAACCCCAGAGCATCCATCACATTCGATTTACCTTTCAAATTACCACCGTTATATTTTAACACAAATGTCTTTTTTTTTTTTTTCAAACGCTGTAAGGATTCAGCATATCTAACTTACCTGAACCATTAGTACCAATGATACAAGTAAACCTCTTAAACGGACCTATTGTCTGCTTTCCTCTCCATGACTTGAAATTTTCCACGTCTATCTGCTTTAAGTAGCCCATATTTACTTTGTCGATAAATAAAATTAAATAAAAGTTGAAAACCCCCCAAAGTTTAAAAAGTATTAATTTGACGGCTGCAGACCTAGCTAACGGCTAACCAGTTTCTCAGTCAGTCGGTCAGTGAGAAAGAGCGGGAGCGCGCAAGATATTAAAGTTGCGTCCCCTCCTGACCAATCAGAGACACCCTCATTTGCATGTTGATATTTTGCAATTAATAGACCAATGATACCAAAATGTTTAGGTTCAGCTTGTTATCAAAAAAACACCCACCAGATTCGACCCTGTACAACATCTGCATGATAATGTATGCAAATAAAGAGTTGCATTGGTTTTTCACTAAGGTCAATATATTTGAGCAATGTTTGTATAACAACCATTTAAAACAAAAAGGTTCACTGTGAGTGAAATTCAGGCTATAGGATGAATTGTTAAACAGCATTACACAATATGCCAAATAGTATTTCACATTTGCTTGTATTTATTTTAATAACATCCCATGTCTGTTAGAACATGAAATCAGATCTTTATTTTCAGTTTGACATTAATTATTTTCCTAATAAGGATGGTCACGCACATATTCCATGATGTGCTTAAGCCCCAGCCAGGTCTCAGTCGCAGTTGGAATGATCTGATTGGCCGGGAGGAGGAAGCCATAGCGACCAGTGTCACGCAGCTCAAAGGCAAAGGAGTATTTGACACCGTTGTTGTAACTCCAATCAATGCTTCCGCCACTGGCTTGATCTGAAGAAGTGATGTGTAAAAAAAACATCCATGAACATGAGAAAATGGCAGAAATAAATAGAAATAATGAAAATAGTATAGACTCACAGATGATTTTGCAAATGCTTCCAACTCTGTAGCTGGTGCCATACAAAGAGCTGAGGGCCTGCACTGCACGTCGACCCACAGAATCCTAAACCACACCAAAACAAAAACAGATTAGGGAGGTTAAATCATATTGACCATATAGTGTTTGGGCTGCTCCAATAGACGATCCATCCTCAACATGAGCACATTGGCTGGGGTAAATTCTGCTAGCAACTAAGAAAAGCTAAATAAGGGATCAATTACTTGGGGGGTTGCCATTATAAGGAAATAATCAACCACTGGGTGGTGTGATTAAGCAGAGTCACAGTTACCACCTTGAAGCCGATTTCCTATAACAGAATGTCAAAGTGCTTCATTCCCCTTATTTTTATTAATAAAAAGAAGGACACTATCCAATCATAGTTACGTTTAATGTTGTGGAATGTCTGCAAAACAAGTTAGTGTTATGACTTGCATTACAGAAGCTGTCGTAGCTCGACACCTGACCAATCAGAAGTGAGAATTCAAACAATAGCGTACGAGTTCAGCCTGGTGAGGGATGTCGTTGCAGGTGTATCCATACGGGTACATGAGGAGTTGGGAGTAGGCATGGATGGAGATGAAGGCCTTGAAGTTGCCATGATTCTTGATGAGGTCCACGATATTCTTCACTTCGATAGCAGAGTGTGCGGAAGGTCCATGATAGGACTCGGAGCACGGGTTCTTACTGGCACCAGGGCCTGTAGTGAGCATGCAGAGACTTGGATTGAAATATCATGGATGAATCTTATTACAGCTCTTGCAAGTGATTAGGATTAAAAAGCAAAGCCACCAAAGCCTTACCACCAAAGCCAGCATCCCAATTTCTGTTGGGGTCGACACCTCGGCATGTGGAACCAGAGTTGACAGAGCGAGTCTTGCGCCACATTCGGTCCTAAAAATAAATAAAAAGGTTTTTAAATAAAGAATTCAACTCTTTTTTTTAAAAAAAAAAAACCCTAGCTCATTATTGAAAGGGTATTCTATAGCAGATAAAGTGGTGCAGCTGGTAGTGTTGCTGCCTCAAAGCTCCGAGGTTCGATTCTCAGCTCAGTCATTATGTTTCACAATTTTCTGCATTGCATGGGTTTCCTCCCACCTCCCAAAAACATGCAGATAGGTGGACTGACTATGATGACTAAGATACTGTGAGATGCAAAATCAAGTGTATAAATATGTACATGCATGGTGATGGACTCAGGAGCTAGTGTTAAGTGGTCTTGGAAGATAAGGGGGGTAAGAAAAGAAAAAAAAAGAAAAAAAAAAATTCAGCAAAACACCCTGCATAGTATGCCAACCCATCACAGGGCACAATACGCCGTACACATTCAAACTGAAGAGTAGCCAATCTTCCAACTGGCATGTTTTTTGGGAAGTGGGAGGAAGCTGGAAAACCTGGAGCAAACCCACACAGACACAAGGAACACATGTGAAACTGCACACAAACAGAAAACTGAACTGGGAACGCTGGAGTAACAGCAGTATAACTCACACCACCACTGTGCAGCCGTTGATCAATAAAACAGGGCACAAAGCCGTACACACTTAGGAAAAATAAATAAATTAATAGAGAAGGAAATTAACAAAGTGTATTTTAATACAGCAAAAGTCTAAATTAAAATATGTGAAGGCCTAAATTTGAAGCTCTGAGGTGTTCAAAATTGAGATTTTTCCAGGAAGTGACTATAATACGATGCACACCGTTTTAAATGTAGAGGAGTGGAAAGCTCAGGAACAAAAAGCTCTCAACAGCTGAATAAATTACTGTCATATTTACTCTGTTATTCTTGAAATTAAATGTGCTGTATTAAAGTGGTGGCCCTTGAATATTTTTACACTGGACAGGACCAAAAAATAAATAAGTATAAATATAATATATATAAAAATTTGAAGTTACTTGAACCAACCTCACTTTAAAATCAGATACAGTATGTTTGGAATTGTAATCCGTTTTGGCTAAAGTCATCTGCTAAATATACAGTGCATCTCAATGTAGTGACATTTCAGCTGCAGTTTCACAAATCATAGATTTACATTAGTATGGGTGTAGGCATAGCCATCAGGATTGGTCACGATCATCAGATAAACGTCCATTTTTCCCAGAAGAGAAGTCACAGAAGGATCAACACCAAAATCTGTAGCCATCTAATGAATATAAAAGGGAAATCTATAAAACACTGGTATGAATGCCTTGAAACTGGGTCAAAATAAACATTTACAATTTTTTAAAAATGAACCAGCTTTCAAGTAGTCATAAACGGCATTAATTGGACTGTCACTTGGTCACTCACCTTGTTAGCCATCCACAAAGCAGAGGCGGTTGAGATCCACTCTCTAGAGTGTATTCCAGCATCAATCCAGATTGCAGGCCGGTTATTTCCACCAGTGCTAAACTAAAAACATATCCAGAATGACTTATTCAATAACAGTCCCTCAAGCATTTTTTTTTTTTTTTTTTTTTTTTTTTTTTAAAAGTCATCATGACATACATTCACACCTGGTTATTAAGTTTTTATCCTCACCTTTAACACATACATGGGACGGTTCTCGTAAGAACTTCCAATCTGCACTTTGGAAATCAAATTGGGATGACCGGCCACCATGCTGTCCATCCAACTGTAGATCTGCATGCATCAAGATTGGATTATTCATTCTTTTACATTATTACCCATGACTGCTGTAACAGTAAGTAAGAAATAAAACACTCAAGGGAGAGCGGTTATTGGAAAATAATCAGTATTCAATGGTGGTGTGATGTGGCATGACATGAAGCATCCCAAAGTGCTGTATTTATCTTATTCCTGCTTTATTCCAGTACAATTTACCAACAGTTGCTATTTTTGTTCAATTAAGAAAGACATCCTATCCCTTTATTGTAACATTTAATGTCACTGAATGTCAAGTTAGTTCCTGTTAACACAGGAACTAAGATCTCCTCACAGAACACTACCATATGAACAATTATACATGTTTTCATGCGTCATGTCTACCATACAAGTCCCTGTGCAAGTTGCTGCTATAGAAACAATACTGTATGAAAAACCTGTGATTTGTTTCAAACTTGTACAAAAAGTAATCAACACCTTTTAACCAATCAGAATTGGGAATTCAGCAGCGCTGTGGTGTAACAACTGGCAAGTGTGTGTCTGTGACTGAAAGATGGGAGTACTCACTGCATCAAGCCGGTGATATGTCGCATAGTCGAAGCTCTTCGTATCACCACCCTTCACAGCATTGCGCTGTAAATCTTCCTGCTCCTTATCCAGGAGTTCCTATTGCACAACAAAATCAAGACAATGACAAAAAATTAGCTTTATTGCAATGACTAACTTTATTAGAAGTGTCCACTGTTTGCATGGAACCATCGTATTACTTCCTTCTCACCTGCAAATCCTGGATCATAACATGGAACGGGATCTCGTTATCCTGAAGGAATTTCTGGACAGCATACAGACTGGCATATGGCACATGGATGTCAATCGGAAGGTCACTGGAACTAGGATGAGTCCAGAAGTCCAGCTAGAGGACAATAGTTTATTCTGGATATCTGTTCAATTTCTACGTGATTATTGTAGCATGTCAGGAGACTTCACAGAAAATTCAGACAGAGTGAATAATCACAAGACTCATGCAGGCTTTTAAATACGTCACGTTATGGTTCACATTTTGTGTGAAATGTTTTGTCGCACATGGAAATTTATTTATTTTTTTTTTTTAAAATGATGTTCATGTTCACGTTAATTTCACATATCAGCATGATGTCACAGGGATGCAAGACCATGGCATAACAAAAAAAAAACCCTTCATTTGAATATACTGTAACATGCATACATCTGGAGCATTTGGGGACAAACTACACAGGTAGTGACCAACATGGCACACCTGAGCCTTGTTTTCCCTGCATGCTAATATCTTTCTCTCTAAGCATCAAGCAAAGCAAAGCAGAAAGAAGTAAGCAAGACAGAAAGCTGCAACATTTGTATTTAAAAAGAAATAAATAAAAAGTTTCATGTTATTGTCTGACTCCTGTAAGAACAGACAATTCACTGTTGTCTCCTGGAAAAGAGGATTTTCCCCACAATGGAATTTTAAGGCCACTGTTAAAAAAAAATATATAACTTTTAAAAAAAAGATTGAGAAAGAAAAAATAAATAATTAAAAAAAAGTAATGAGAAAAAAAGTTGCAATATTTCAAGAATAAAAAGGTATAACATGACAGAATGGTGCATGTCAGAGCAAAAAAAAAAAAACAAAAAAAAAAACAAAAAAAAAAGGAGGGGGGGGGGCACACCAGATAATTATTAGAACATTGAAACAACTGTGCAAGAAGTTATGTTTATTAAGAAGGAAGGAGCATGCAAAGTTGGAGGAAACTGTCTCTTTTGTTGGAGAAATTGCAGGCAGTGGTCACCTTTAAGGCCATCAACGGTTACAGCTGCAACATAAATAATTTCCTCATTCTGTATAAAGAATTGAGCCCCAACGTATTACGGTAAGTCAACATGCCATAAAACTATATCGTACCAGTCCATATGCCATTACACGTTGGGGGATCAACAGAGGTCCACTTCTTGGGATCAATTATTTGATTATCATGCATTTACACACACTTTCATGGCACACAGATGTAACTACAGAAAGCCCTGAAGGTGATCACTGCCCGAGTGTTATCCTTGAACTAAAAGAAAACATCAAATCCATATGTACCATTATGTAATAGTATTGTGACTATTCTTGAAGTATGGCAACATTTTTCATAATATCCAGTATGATTCCCCACCCCCCTAAAAATCTTTTAATGTTGTTCAAATCTTGTATTTTTTAAAAGTGTCCCTAAAATACTTCTGACCTGGTATGATCTCATTGCAAAACACCTCAGCTTGCTCTTTCCCCACACCACAAGACTGATAAGCTGTTACAGCAAATCACACAAAGAAAGGTCCTCAAATACACACATACAGGAGGGAAAGAACTTAAGTGTCTTACACAGAGCCCTGACCTCAATCCCACTGAACACATTTGGGATGAACTGGAACACTTTACTGCACCCCAGGCCTCCTCACCCAACATCAGTGGCAGATCTCACCAATACTCTTGCAGTTGAATGAACACACATTCCCACAGCCACACTCCAAAATCTAATGGGAAAACCTTCCCAGAAGAGTGGATGCAGAGTGTGATGGTCAGGTGTCCTTAAACCTTTGGCCATATAGTGTAGTATAGACATATACAAACTTGGTGAAGAGGGTAAGTGTTTATTCCATTTAATAAGTTCCACTACAATATCCAAAAGGACAACCCTAAACAAACAGCTCACATGCACCCTTTACTCCAGTGTGTGTTTAAGTAATGTTATTTTTTTTTTTTATAAAAAGTGTTGTCTAGTATCCATTTTCCTAGCTTCACAGCACTGTATCAAAATGTCAAAGTTAGTACACAAAGCTTACCAAGAGATCACATATGTTTAAGGCTACCATACCTTGAACACTTCTCCATTCTCCAGCGTCTTCAAGAGCTGGATTTGTGCCTCAGATTTTGCATTAACTCGAAGAACCTGGTCCCTGTTGGGAAAGAATACAGATTTCAAAAATAGTGAGTGACATTGTTAATTTTGTTCATTCAAAAAATAAATAAATAAAAATCATTTTAAAAAACCCGGTAAATGCAAGTTGATGGCTAAGATCAGTAAACCGCTCTGTATGGCACCAGTATTACTACAAGTTTACAGAAGTATTTGTTTATAATGAATTCTGCAAACACTGGTTCTCTTTATTATAACGAAACTCACCCAGTGAAGACCTTGCGGCAATACGCCACCACAAAAACAGTAAGAAGTACCAAGCAGACCCTCATGATCCCTTTTAAGGATACAATTCCACTTGCAGCTCTTCTGTAATCAGAGCTCTTATACTCTACCTGCCATGTGTTCGGTTCTCAGCGTTATCGTACACAGCACTATCAGTGCTGTTCCTTTTTGGATTGTTATGCAACTCCGTGGTCATTTTTGGCCTTGAACCTGCAGTCATAGCCCCCCCCCCAATCAAATCTAACCATGTGTGTATTACAGTCTGTTTCCCAGTTAGTCTTTACATATCCTACTCAATCTGTACAGTGCTGTGCGAAAGTATTTCTTCTGTCATTTGATCTCTCCTACTAAATAGCTTTAGATTGTTATATATATATATATATATATATATATATATACACACACATATATATATATATATATATATATATATATATATATATGTGTATGTGTATATATATGTGTATGTGTGTATATAATATACACACATATACATACATATACATACATACACACACACACACACACACAGCATTTGAAAAAAAAAATTTTATTCAGAGATGGACTTACACCTATGCTTTGGGTCAGTGTCTTGCTGCATAAGCCAGAGTTTCAACTTATGGACCGAAGACCAGACATTTTCCTTTAGGATTTTCTGGTAGAGAGCAGAAAATGTTTCCCTCAATTATTGCAAGCTGCCCAGCACCTTTCTGATAGTGGAGTCATGAACAGTGACCTTTAATAATGCAAGAGAGGCCTGTAGTTCCTTTGATGTGGTTCTTGGCTCTTTTGTGACTTCCTGGATGAGTAGTTGCTGTGCTCTTGGAGGAATTTTGGAGGGTCAGCCACTTCTGGGAAGGTTCACTAACGTGCCAAGTTTTTTTGAACATAATGGCTCTCACTGTGGTCCTTTGGAGTCACCAAGCCTTTGAAATAACTTTGTAACCCTTCCCAGACTGATGTATTTCAATCCTCATCATTTCTGGAATTTTTCAACTTGGGCATAGTGTGTTACTGGGTAAGACTTTTTAACCAACTTCATGCTGTTGAATAAGTTCTGTTAGTGATGATTTGATTGAACAGGGTTTGCAGTAATCAGGCCTGGTTGCATCTAATCCAGCTGAACCCCATTATGAATGCAGTTTCATAGATTTGGGAAATTAGTAACTATGGGGGCAAATAAATTTCACAGGCCCAGTTGTTATTGGATAAATTTTAGCTTCAATAAATATCATTTAAAATCTGTATTTTGTTTACACACAGGTTGCCTTCGTTTTATGTTTAAACTCGTTTTAATTTCTGAAACAATTTACTATGAGATATACACAAAAACAGAAGAAACCAAATACTTTTTCCACAGCACTGTAACCAATCCTAGACGTTGGGATTCTAGTCAAGTCTTATGTCAGGGATGTGCTAGAAATTCAAAATATAAACTAGGTAGGAGAAGAAGGAGAGGGGAAGGGGTGAAAGAAGGAATAATGGTGATAAAATAGGAAGGCGGTCCAGACCTGAATCTAGGAATGCAAACACCTTTGACCTTGGTGTGTTCAAACACAGCAACACACCTTACTAAATCACAAGAAATGATAAAGTAATGCAGCATCTTTATAGACAGCCTAAACCTGCCACACATAGATATTAGTTAAACTTTTAACCCTTGAACCTAGGCACTAAAAAAAAAAAAAGCATTGACAGTTGGTATGTGCTGAAAACACACAAGTCACCTTTAACATCACACCATGGTGAATGGCATGCTTTGAAGTTTTGAATTTAGTTCCAGTCATGGCTTATTTATAGCACCAGATGAGCTTTGTTTTCATTCAGTCCTTTAAATCACTTCATAAATAAATTTGTTTTAAAATCACTTTTCAATTACACACAATGGTATCATTTTCATTAATATCACTTCATATTAATGGAATTAAAGAAATATTTTAAAAAATAAAAAGGAAAAACAGCAAGCCAACCAATGCAAATCCATTTCATACGATAAAACTAACTATTCAATTAAGATGGTAGCATTGATATTAGCTCAAGAATTGTACATCATGTGCTTAGGAGACAACAGATATTTAGAGGCCAGTATGATTTTATTTCAGATGATGAAAGGCTGTAATGGTTCAATGCCAGTGCAAGTACAGCATGATGTATGCCAAATCACCTGTAAATTGAACATGATCATAATAGAGGCCTTAGAACAAGCCTGATCTACAAGAATACAATACAGTGACTCTGGTCAGTTTCTGCATTTCAAAACTCAATTTAAATTTTTTTTGGCTTCTCCAGCTGTGCCTGTTATAAAAATAAAAGTCAAGTTAAAGGGCAAAAACAGGGTTAATATTTTTAATAAAATGTTTTTACTGCAATTCACCTCACAAACAGCAGGTGGAGGTGAATTACACTATTGTTTTGCTTGCAGGTCAATTTATTAGGAACATCTGTACCCCTGCAGTTTTATACCTGTACACAGCTGTACACTGAAAAACCCAGGTGATTTTTTTTTCCTGAACATAATCTCTTCAGTGTCAGTGAGATAGATATTTAAAAAGTATCGTTTAGTAAAACTTAAATTTCTCTATATCTTTAAAACAAACCAAAAAAAAAAAAAAAACGAAAAAAAATAATAATAATAATAAATAACCAGACACACTCACTGGAAAAAAAAATAAATAAATATATATATATATATATATATATATATATATATATATATATATATATATATATATATATATATATTACACACACAATAACAAACTACTATACACTGAAGTATAATAATGACCAAGTTGGTTTTTTTTGTTTTAACATACTGTTTTGTTTTTAAGTTTTGCTCATAAGAGCTTCTTAAGAAACGCAAACATGTATATATATATATTTTTTAACAGATATTAAGTGGATAAAATTGAGCATTACCTTCTAACACCTGAACTCCCTCTTCCCGCATGATGCCCACTTCTGTTCGGATGAGAAGTAACGCCATTCAAACTTTTCTTCTCGTCTTTATTTTTGCCGCTTCTTCTTCTTCTATTACTGCTATAAAAGCAGGTGGCGCTCAGATGTGTTGTGCGTTACTGCCACTTAGTGATGTGGAGGTCGCACGCTGCTCGAGATAGAGAAGATGGCGCCCCGTCTGTACTGCGCATGCATTAACGTGTTACAGCGCGTGGCGAGTCAATCCTCCGCGCATGCGCAAACAACACCACACGTTAGGATACTTACTTATAAACCAATGAACTATTTGTTTTGTCTTGGATGGAAATGTTTGCATATTTTGTACAGAGGATATTGAAAACACCGATCGTATTAATTTTTTTGCTCTTGTGAGTTTGTCAGCTTTTGGTTAGATAAAAATGTTTGGTCTTTTCCAAGTTTAACAAAACTGATGCTATTTATGAAATGATAATTGAAGACAAGAATTCTGGATTTGATTAATCGCAAATCCCTTTTTTTTTTTTTTTTACACATTTCACAAGGAGCTGTCATCAGTATTTGTAAAAAGTGGTAAAAGTAGCTAAAATTGATATTTTATAGACTCTAGCATTCAAGTATATATTTAGGAAGACTCTCTTCGTGTCCCGTTTGTTTATTTATTTATTTATTCATGTGAAAATAACTCTTATAGTCATGTCTGTTGTCATTGTTTTGTAAATTGTAATAAATGTAAAACCACTCCCATTCCTTGGCGGCTTAACGCGTCACGTGACAGAGCAGGACACTTCCGGTCAGCTGATTCAGCTTCATCAGCGCGAGACGTTTCGAGTGTTAACGCTAAACTGTCAAACTCTAATCGGTTCTTTATTTATTTTTTTTAGTGCAAACTTTCACACATTTTGAGTTCATCTTTCACAGCAGAACGACAGCCATGGCGCTGAGTAATGCCGACGTTCAGAAACAGGTAAAACTGCTAGCTAAGAGTTATAGTTCTAAAGTTTGGTAAATGTATCATATCTAGCCATGTAAGTTTTAACTTGAGTGGAAAAGTAAACAGTCTCTTTCTCCTTGCCTTTATAACATCTTTATAAGTTAAATATTGACTCAGTATCGGTTTAAAGAAGTGAATTGCTCCAATTTCTCTGATAATCCGACATATCTTCTTCCTGTTGAAACTGTAAATGGAGAAACGACAGAGTTATTGCAGAGCTCAGGGGTTTCCTGCTTTAACACACCTCATTTCTGTTAAACTGAGTGACAGTAATGATCCTTGATGGAGATGCAAGACATGAAGAGGTTTACATTAAAACCAGGCACAAATTTATACCAAGTTAAAACACCAGCTAAATTATGCAGAGGAACTGAACACCTGATCCTTCCTGTCCATGTTGGACTTCTGTAGTAAAAGCAGTCCTATTTCTGCTTTTCCACATGCCAGGATTGCTTCATGTTCCAGTCTTGAGCAAGATTGGACTCTTGTAGGTCTCCAATATGCAAAAAAAATATATTAACGCTCACTAGGGATATGCTGATTTCCATTTACAAGTACAGTACCGAAGCCCTAACAGGCCATGCATTATTATTAGTAGTAGTATTATTAATAATAATATTATTATTATTCTTTCTAGGTTTCACAAGAGATTGAGATCATGAGAAAACAACTTGTCGAGATCACAGGAAAATTAAGTTGATCATGAGAAAACAACGTTTATGTAGAGATGGCAAGAACGCAACTTTTGTTGAGATCACAAAACAACTTTCACAAGAAAACAACTTTTACTATGTCGAGTTTGCGAGAAAACAACCTTTATTATGTCGAGTTCGTGAGAAAACAACTTTTGTCGTGTTGAGAAAGAAAAAAATAATAATGCATGGCCTCTGGAGTGGACTATTCCTATGAAGAAGAAACCTCGAGAGGAACCAGACTCAAAAGGGAACCCATCCTCATCTGGGTGACGCCAGATAGTGCGATTATAAATCGTTACACTTCTCCATAAACACTGTAATAGCACCACTCTGAATGTTAATAACAAAGTGATGCTGCTCTCTTCAGATTTTAACACACGATCTCGTTCCAGATCAAACATATGATGGCCTTTATTGAGCAAGAGGCCAGCGAAAAGGCAGAGGAAATTGATGCAAAGGTAAAGTATATATTTCTGTGCAACATTTCACGTGAAGTGGGGGTTGGGGGTTGGGGGTTGGGGGGGGGGGGGGGTACTTCAGATTGAACTCAAAGATGCCGAGGCGTCTGATTTCTCCTCGCATCATGACTGCTGGTATTTTAAAGCCGTCCGAGTTAAAGTGTGTGTGGGTTTTTTTTTCCTGCAGGCTGAGGAAGAGTTTAACATCGAGAAGGGACGACTCGTGCAAACACAGAGGCTTAAGATAATGGAGTACTACGAGAAGAAAGAGAAGCAGATTGAGCAGCAAAAGAAGATGTGAGTCTGTTCTACATCTTAAACACGTAGCATTTCTACATTTTATCACCAGCTTTTCTAATCATTCCTGAATTAATCTGTGTCTCTGTAGTCAGATGTCCAATCTGATGAATCAGGCCAGGCTGAAGGTGCTCAAGGCTCGGGATGACATGATCCTGGTATGAGCTGTGTGTGTGTGCGCGTGTGTGTGTATTATATGTGCGTATTTTGGCGTGTGCATGTATTTTGATTTCGTATGTGATCCTGATCATCTCGATGTTCCACTTTCCCCTCTCTCTCTCTCTCTCTCTCTCTCTCTGTGTTTAGGAGCTCCTAACCGAAGCCCGTGAACGGTTAGCTGGCATCGCTAAAGACCCGTCTCAGTACCCGACTCTGTTAGAAGGACTCCTGCTGCAGGTCTGTGCTTTTCTTCTTCATCACAGACCAACATGGTGGCACTGAGTGCGCTTTCAGATAACGCTCTGTAACAGCCTATAACAGCCTCCTCTGTCTGAAACGCCAAACAAAGGTCATCATTTGTAGAATTGAGTCATTTTGAGTCAACATTAACACGTCTCCTTTTCCTCTAGGGCTTCTATCAGCTTCTGGAACCGAAGGTGATGATTCGCTGTCGTAAGGACGATCTGGCCATGGTGGAGGTGAACACTTTTCCCCATTCAGTCTGACTGCGCTCATTATTTAAATGTGTTAAAGTTTTTGCCAGACATGCTGGCTGAGGCCCATTGTTGAAACATGTACATGCGAGTCTAGCTATACTGAAAAAAGGGAATACGTGGTCTCAGCTGATCAGACATCTAGGGGAAGTTCATTCCACCACCTAGGTGCCAGAACAGAGAAGAGTCTTGATGCATGCCTTCCTTATACCCTGAGAGATGAGGGGACCAGCGGGTTCAGCACATGGCGCCAAATCAACATGGCTCCTCACAGCATCAACCATAAACAAAGTTCTTACCTTTAAACGCGTTACGCTGTACAAACACTAGTATTTGCTTGAGATCAATCTATATACAGACATATTCCCCTTTTAAATCTCTCTCAGTAATCCAACATTCATGGTTTTTGTAGCTCGAATGCACAGGGATAGAAAGTGACATAATCGTGGTTAAAATTGTGGCTCAACAAATCAGACACATTGTATATACATGTAGCAATATGTGATCGGAATATGTGGCCAGTCAGATATATTACATATAGTTTGCATAGAAAATCACATTTTTCATCAAAACATGATTTAACTACTTACACAAATTTGAATTGAACTATTGCACCTTAAAGCGACAGCTTGCAGAGTGAAGAGTGAGAGAGATGCTTGATCACATGCCGTACATACAGCTTTTCATTACTGTTGAATTTGAATGAGAATTTACTTAGTATCTGTAAACATTACATGACTTTTATACTAACATTGGATGAAAAGCGTTCACGCAATCGTCGGGGGATCGTGATGATTCAAAATGTGATCAATCGTGAGCTCATGTACGCGTAAGAGGGCAGATAGCGCTTTGTGTGTAACACTGAGCTGTGACGCAGCATGAGCAGCAGCTCGAAAAGATGCCGAGTTTGGCTTCACATGTCTTGGAGGTCGTCATGTGATCGCAGAGAGTTAGCTAGTGGGTGGGAATTGGGAGGAAGAAAGTAGGGTGAAATTGAAAAAAATAAACACATAAATAAATTTTAAAAAAAACATGAGTGATGCAGTCGACCCACACTGTGTGCAGTTTGAACTTTGGTGCAGATTTAAGCATTCACTGAAGTGTGAAATTACAGGATTCTGATGATTGATGCTGTAACCCATTAGTAGTACTGATATCGTTGCTGCGGAAGAAATAAAAATCCCTTCTTCTTATTTTTTTAGGCTGCTGTCAAGAAAAATATCCCCATCTACAAAGAAACTGTGAAGAGTAACATCGAAGTCCGCATCGACAAGGACCACTTCCTCTCCCCTGACATGTAAGATCTCACCCATCTCCACCGTCCCTATTTCCTGTTTGTCCTGAAGAACTCGTGCTCTCTGTGAGAAAGTGGTCTTTTTGTATTAAAGCTGCCTGTCTCACCTAAATGTAAATAAATGTCGGTGTGTTGTGTACAGCTCTGGAGGTGTGGAGGTCTATAATGCTAACGGCAAGATCAAGGTGGCCAACACTCTGGAGAGCAGACTGGATCTCCTGGCTCAGCAGGTATAACTATGGCGCTGATTTTATAATTAGTCCACCTAGTAAGTATGACTTTAATAGATGGATTAATTCTTGTGCCTGGATGACAGACGATCTTTTCAGAAAAAGTGCAGCAAAAAAAATCTGTTCTATATGTTTTGGTTATCAAAACATATAGAATATCAAAAACATATCCAAAACTTTATCAGAAGAGTAACAGGAACTAACCTGTTTCTTGGACGTTTCATTATATTAAAATGAAATTATTAACGAATAAAACGTATGACGCTGTTCTAATCCTCTTTGTGTCAGGCCGCATCATCGCATCGATTATTTTCCTATAACAGCATTCCCCGACTGATTTTACTCCTTACTTAAAGCACAGTATTGGTATTGTAAATACCGCTGCTTGTGTGAGCAGGATTTTTCTTTCTCTTTTTTTTTTCTTTTTTTTTTTTTTGCTGTCTTACATTAATAAGGCAGCGTGAAGATATTTAACAGAAAAACAAACGCATATAAACGTGGAAATTTGTTCAAATATAACATCTCAATAACCTTGATAACAATAGGCGATTATGGTGATCTGAAGATATATCACATATGGGGCAGAAAATACTTGATTGGATTGCGGATAACGTTCAGTGACTCTGTATTTAATTTTGTTTGTTTCGTTCACAGATGATGCCCGAAATCCGAGTGACTCTATTCGGCGCTAACCAGAACCGCAAGTTCATGGATTAACAGATGCTTCGACCAAAAAGGAATCGAAATGAACCTCTTAGATTTCACCTCAACATGACTTTCTTTGAGTTTTTTTGCAAGGTGTGTAAAGGCTCGCTCTTGTCTCGTTCTCTGCGTGAACTTCTTTCTTCTTGGGTTGTGAAAGCGGTCCATGTTTCCTTCCTTTTGATGACAGGGACTGACTGGAAATGTGTACAGTGTACTGAAGCGAGCTCAGTTTATAAACAGGATGTGCTTCACCGTGAACCTGTCTTAAATATATCTCTGTGAAGGTACAGTATGATGTATGCACTCATGCAGAATAAAGAGCGCTGATATTTATTAAACAAACGTACCACTATCACTGTACCTGTCCTTTCTAATGGCCATTTGTTGGTTAAGTTAGCTAACAATTTAACGTGTCAGGATGTTTACCCTGCCTTGCCTTAAATGTGTGCTTGTTCTGTATAATCTTTTGTTTTGTCTTGTAATTGCTTGTGTGTGGGTGTGAATATAAAACCGAGGAGTAAATCCAATATATTTTATTGGTATATTTGGGAACAATATCAGTATTGGTGTCTGTGTTAAAATCATTTGTTATAATACAATCGTCGACCAAAGAAAAACAACAAAAACAGGCAGTGCTTTTCTTTCATTGTCCATGAACATGAAAACAAATATGAAATACAAATATTTTTTATATCACATACAGTATGTACATCAAATGAAATCGTTTCTTATTGAAATGATGGACAAATGATGGCTCTTTCTTGTGGACACAATACTGTCAAAACTGTTTCTGTAGTCCATTCTGAATTATAGTGTACAATCATGCTTTATTACATGTACAAGTGCCTCATTTATCGATCGTTTACTAAAGTTGTGTGTAAACCAAAATACAAATTCCTGCCAGATTTACAAACTGGTTCTGGTAATGCTGATTTTCTTAATACACGTGTGCATGTGCAGATAAAACCCAATCAGCTGTAAATTACCAAGAACATCTGGTTTACCTTTCATGAAGGCCAATAAACTTCATAAAACCCGCACAGGCCTACACATGAGGACTAAACGGTGAACGTGTGGCTTCTAAACGCAGCGTGCGCTCAGTCACTGCAGCTCATCACATACCACGCTAACCCGTCCTCTGTTTAGTGTGCCGTTACTTCTGTTCTAAATTAATTGCTAGACTCGTTTATTTGTTTTGGATTGCTTTCTTTCAAGTCATCAATATGTTTCACGAAATGTTCATTAAATTGGTGTGTAATTGAAATAATGAATTGTTTTAAACATGACCGTGTAATCCGTTTATAAAACCGAGTTTATAAACTCGCGTTTATAAAATAGTGAGTGTGCTTTTATGTAGATTTACGCAAACTCTGCCACGAAACATAAGATACGAATGGTTTTTTTTTTTGTCCTGAAATAACCGATGAACACGCTTCTTGTGTAAAGGCTCCAGTGAGTGAGTGATTGATTTACCAATAAATTCTTTTCAATCATATCTAAATTGATAAATTAGGCCCGACGTTGTAAT
Source organism: Ictalurus furcatus (assembly GCF_023375685.1). Taxonomy (NCBI): domain Eukaryota; kingdom Metazoa; phylum Chordata; class Actinopteri; order Siluriformes; family Ictaluridae; genus Ictalurus; species Ictalurus furcatus. Next base: position 21,145,867 of record NC_071262.1, read on the forward strand.
TGTGGACACTGTAGAAATACTGTCATGTTCTATATGAAACAATACTGCCTTTTTTGGCAGGTATTAGAGATAAACTCTGTTCTATACCTGGTGGAAACTACACTCAGGAAAGATAACAAGTTTTTTTTTTTTTTTCTCTCTGTTTGTTCCTTTGAAGGAACCATGAAAGGTTCTATATCAAACCATGCAACAGAAAAACAGCTAGAATCATTAAACATCCAAAGAACCTTTAAGGGAACCTTTCTGAACGACTGAAGAGTGAAACATTGCAGATAAACCTGTCAGAGGAAAGTGTGTACAATTGTGCGATTAGTGTTTTTTCTAATGCGATAATACAATATCGTGATAAACATCGTAAACTGAGAGTATAAGGTAAAATTAAAAGGCATGCAGTGATATAAGTGTAAAATCAGAATATACAATCACTGTACATGATTTTCATGTAATCAGATCAAACCTGATTTAAATAGAATACAATTAAATTATTGAACAATCATTTTTTTTAAAAAAACAACTTTATCCTCACTGATTTCAGTCAGACTGTATTGTAAAATCCAGCCACAAGGTGGCGCTTGTTCCCATCTCACTGACTACGTTTACATGGACAGCAGTAATCTAATTATTGACCTTATTCTGAATAAGACAATGTTCTGATAAAGTTGTTTACATGAGTCGCTTTTAGAACATTCCTGTCATGTTCCTGTTTTACATGTTATAGAACATAGATCGATTAACAGCACACGTCATTACGTCACCGCGCCACACCGTCCGACGTTCCCTCCAGAATTTCACGTATTATCGTACAGTTCGTCTTCGTTATGGAGCCGTATACAGTTTTGGGTGTTTCATTTTTAATTTACGAAAGCTTCAAGTGCAGTTAATTATTTGTCATGCTGTACGTGCACATAGATGACTGCTTGAAGCCGTGGGCTGCGTCCTAAACAGTGTACTCGCGTGTATACATGTATTTCACCTATCATATATTGTAGTAGGTAAGTTTGCGGTTTCGGACGCAGCCGTTTTCTCTTGTTTGCCGTCAAACAGTTGAGCACTGCAGTGTGTGTACGTGTCCTGTTGCAAAATGCGGTGAAAACTCCCACACGATGTTAACAGTGTGATTAAGGTGTGTACATGTCTATAATGCACTTCCATAATGCGACTAAAACAGGAGTACTCCACATGTCTTAATTCGACTTGTGTTTACTTCCAGTATGATTTAATCGGATTAAGGTAATAAAAAATTGCTGTTTACATGGTAGTTTCTTAATCAGAGTATCGTCTTAATCAGGTTAATATCGCATTATTGTTGTCCATGTAAACATACTGAGTGTCGCTTTACACCAGAAATCTGGATTTTTTTTAACCATGATGTTACTTGTGCTCTTTACTCCATTCTGTACATTAATAATACTCAGAGTCTGTATGCTTAAAAGCTTGAGATTCTGGTCATTCTTCATAAAAACCGTTTATAATAAGTCACCTTGTGATCATGTATAGTTTTTGGTGTTATAGTGTGTACAGCTATACAGATATCTAACATAGATAAATATATTTTAGAAGTTGACTGTGGAGATCATAACAAAAAAAAGAACCAGATCCCTAGTTTTGATTTTGATTCGAACAAATGCAGACATATATAAGATTAGTATAAGCAGACGATAATTAATCATATTTGAATATAGTCTTTAATAATTGATCTTTCTCTGATCTTGGGTCACATTTAAGGTGACACTTCATCCTTTCCAGGTGCGTTAAAGATAGAGTTTTATATCTGCCTTAAAGATTATAATAAGTCCAATGATGGTGTTATAATTCTGGAGCATGTCTTTAGTTCCTTGCTCTGTGCTCCAACATCTGATTTAACTCAGCACGTGTAGAAAGTAGTCGCACTGACCCTGGCAAAGCATCCAGCAGAGTTTAACCCTCATGTTCTGTTCACTGCTTTAGATTTAGTTTTAAATTAAAACCACAGCGTTGCTGAATGATTCTGATTGGTCAGAAGGTGTTGATTCATTTTCTCTAACGACTCGGAAAGTAGTTCCAGCTCCATGGTTTATATTAATGCGCTTGTTCTAATTTAGCATTACTTTAGTAACAACTTGCACAGAAACTTTTCTGTAAGGAACATCTACGGAAGGAGTCTCCGGTGCCAGAGCTTCGTCCCTGTTTAGTGAGACAGGAAATTCTTTTGCCTTATTAAATTCAGAGGAGAGAAAGAAGAGTGGCTGGTGATGGAACGACTTATTATATCTGATATAACAGGAAGTAAGTTGTTTCTTAAATGTTCGACAACATGAAATGTAACTATAAATGGATAAAATGTATGACTGAGTATGACGAGTCATTCTTTAACAAACAGAAATTGTAATCATTGGCACATTGCTGTGGTATAAGAGGAATAAAACACTTCAGGATTGTGCTGTTACAGGAAAATAATCAGCTTCATTGTGGTAACAGTAAAACCATCCATCCATCCATCTTCTAGCGCTTACTCCTTTTCAGGGTCACGGGGAACCTGGAGTCTATCCCAGGGAGCATGGGGCACAAGGCGGGGTATACCCTGGACAGGGTGCCAATCCATCGCAGGGCACAATCACATACACACTCATTCATACACTACGGACACTTTAGACACGCCAATCAGCCTACCATGCATGTCTTTGGACTGGGGGAGGAAACCGGAGTACCCGGAGTAAACCCCCACTGCACGGGGAGAACATGCAAACTCCGCACACACATGGCCCCAGCGGGACTCGAACCCCGGACGCTGGAGGTGTGAGGAGAATGTGCTAACCACTAAGGGTGGTAAAAGTAATTATGTAATTATATTTTGTGCCAGGCCGGATCACACCACTGCGTTGTTATTTTCCTAGAACAGCATGCTTCCTAGGGAATGTGGGTTGTGTAATATAAAACGTTTTTTTATCTTAAATGATTTTTCAGCTTGTGTAGGGAAATTAAGCTAATGACATACACTGCATTATAATCATTTGTTTTTGTTTTTTTAAAAAAACAATTAAACTGAACAGAACATAAAGGTTAATACGAGACTGCTCGGAGCTTACAGTACGGCACGAATCCACTTATAATAAGATCCATGTATTTTGTTGTCGTTCGCTGCCACACCACTTTCATACATTGCACAGATGCAAAACTCTTTATTCAAATGAATAGAAGGCGACACGTTGAACTTGCATGTAGACATGCACCATTAGGTTTGGAACGAATCTCTGCAAATTGTCACTAAACTGTACTCTATCCTTCAGATCTGTACCTCCGGTCCGAGTCATCGTCTTAAAAGTTACAGGCAGTGATTTTTAGCAGAGGTGAAATAAAGCTAGCGCCAAATAAAATCCAAAGAAAGGCAGCCTTCCTTCAGTGCCAAGATACATGTGCATGCCCTAAATGCAGGCAAGTAGACACGCCTCTGTATGCTCATTGGTTGGATTTTGGTGGTTCTGGGGTGCCAACGACAATGGAAGGTCCTTAAGCTAAGCTAGATCTTTTATTAAAGCTGCCGTAATGCGAGGGGAAAATGTTGCTGATAATTACCTAAAATTTAACCATGTAATCCAGCTGAGGAATATAGAGGATTAAAGCGCAGATTAACACAGCAGTAGATCTTATAAAGTCTATTACACTAAACACTCCTACAAAGCAAAGCACCAAACGCTTTTCTTCAACTTTATCTGTGTAGGTCTCTGATCCACTTGATTCACTGACATGCGACTGATTAAATTATTTATTTATTTATTTATTTATTTATTATTTTAACCTTTGCTAGTGTAATACTAGCACTAATCTAGTGATAGATTTCGTATTACATCCTTTACAAGTAATCAGTCAAAATCAAGTGAATTAGACACCTTCGGATAGACCAGGACCCTGTTTTGCCCCAAAGAACCCTGTTTACCTTCTCGTTTAGACACTTGAGAAACAATTAGTGTGCAATGTCACTGCTTATGATAGCATGAACAGCTCTTTCATTTTTTTCTTCCTTCAACTCCTTTGGTTATATAAGTGGACATCCCTCTCATTTTAACCACTTACTCCTTCCCTAATCCTGGGCCCTCTCTCTCTCCTCTCTCCACGTGTTGAAACAGTACTGTGTGTTTGTCTACTGATATAAAACTTCATTTCTATTCCAGCAGCTTCATCACCTGCTCACCCACACCAAGGAAGTAGATGCCTTGTGCGATCCCAAAAAGCGGGGCGATGACCAGCGCACGACACGTCGCTCCTTTGAGAAAGGCTGATGGCCCTTCTCGATTCAGAATGCGCCTGTGAATGACAGAAGAAATCAAAAAAACTACTCAGAAACATAGCTTGACAAATATGTACAGATCTCATACTCACCATGTAAACATGGGGAATATTCACCATTTTCACCACTTTTATTAACTCTACAATTCAGGCAAGTTATCTTACCGTGTACAGTCGATGATGCCCCGGTATGAATCTTCTCCTTCGCCCTTCTGCAATGTCTGAAGACGAGTCTTTATGACTGAGGGGAAATAAAATTAAGTGAATTTAGCTTTCACTTAATTATAGTCATTGAAACCACTTATAAATCTGTAAGCTTTCCAGGTTCTCACCAACATCACTTTTTTTGTCCTCCCTAATTTGATCACCTGCCAGTTCCCTCCAATCAAACGACAGCTACCAAGTGGGGACGCTAACGGCTAAACACGTGTTTCCTTTGAGAGATGTAAAGCCAGCCAACAATGTCTTTTCAAGCTCCTGTTCATGCTGGGTCACAGGGCGGAACTGCACGAAAGCGCTATCTGCCCTCTTCCACATACATGAGCTCATAGATGCCCATGGTTGGCTAGTATCACTGTGATTGACAGTGGAGAGAGTGTATGACCAATTTCACACCCTTGGTTCCTGGTAACACAAGATGCTATTTTTGTCATTTTAACAATATTAAGGGAGAGAAAATAAAAATTCCTGGCATGTTTTTTTGGAGGTGGGAAGTGTCACAAATCCCCTCCTAGCATGGTGCTTTTCATAGCCCATGCTCTTATTGAGATATACAGCGTGTTCTCAGTTTTATTTACTGGTCCTGCCTCTGCCCCCTGTTTTGTTATGTGCATGTCACCTGATCGTGTCCAGCAGTTTTGTATAATCATTAGTTATGTGTGTTACTTAGCCTTTTTTCATTCCTGGAATAATTCTGTCTTTTCTGATTCTTTCACACTTTATGTTTGTTATTATAAATTTGACCTTTCTGATGTTGCCTGTGTTAGCATGTTAGCCTCACACTTCTGGGGTTTGGGGGTTCGAATCCTGCCTATGCCCAGTGTGCGCAGAGTTCTCCGTGTTTTGGGGGTTTCCTCCGGGTTCTCCGGTTTCCTCCCCCAGTCCAAAGACATGCGTTGTAGGCTGATTGACATGTCCAAATTGTCTGTAGTGTGTGTGTGTGTGTGTGTGTGTGTGTGTGTGTGTACGTGATTGTGCCCTGTGATGGGTTGGCACCACATCCAGGGTGTCCCCTGCCGTGTACCCCTAGTTCCCTGGGATAGACTCCAGGCTCCCCCGTGACCCTGTTTAGGATAAGTGGTATGGAAAATGGATGGCTGGATGGATGGATGGATGGATGTTGCCTGCTTGTCCTTTGACCTATGCTACAGGGTGTGATGATGGTTTGTGGAAAGCCCAGAATAACCAAAACATTGAATTTACACAAGTGCATCCTACCCCAGCTACACAGGCTTTACAGGTGGAAACCAGAGAACCCAGAGGAAACCCATACAGACAGTTGACTATATCTTGCTCTGAAAAAAAGAATCTAGAAATACATAGTCCAAAATGCTCCTGTGTCCTTGGTAGCAGAGTATGAGTATGGAGGTATGAATAATCCTGAAACCACCAGGGTAAAGATGGCACAGTGGACGTATAAGGTATAGGTGGTGTCGCAGACGTCTCCTTGTGTTTGGAAACACGACGAGGTAACGGGCTCTTCATTGTTTTACACATGAGCTTTTTGAGACCTGTGTGGTCACACTGCTTTATTTTAATAAATGTAGCAAGATTATATTTATAACATCATGCGTCAAAATAAAAACTTCAGTATCTGAAAAATCTGTGAGCTGCATTTCCTAGCTCCTTGTATCAGTCCTACAGTTCTGATGATTAGTTCATGAACTGCTGTGTCATTGTAACCTAATCTACTATGGATATCATTAAGACTCCATGTATACAAGACAAATTATAGGTTATTTGAGAAGACATGCTGGTCTGGGGATTGGGCTGTTGAGGTGTTTGAATGCATGCTTTCACAATTAAACATCAAAAAAATCTTTTGTCCTTCCACATTTGCCATGACCCAGGCTTTTAGACATGCTCTCACATGTCTGAAAAGGATTACACGCCACTCTCACAATCACTTCCTTTGTATATAATGATGGCAATAGATATATATGCTTATTCCTTTAATGTATTTAAGCACAAAGGGAACGTAATCGCTGACAGTCGAAGCAAAACTCTTGTCTTAAACACGGTTTGATCTTTTCTAAAGGTTTGCGAAAGGAAAAGAGAGAGAAAGAGAAAGAGAGAGTGCACACTGCAGTCCTCCACTCTTCTCTTGCCTGAGTCTCACCGTCCAGTGGTGTGACCGCCACGGCCGCCACTGAGCCGGCCCCGCATCCCGAAGCGAAGGACTGCAGGAAAGGGGCGCGCTCGTGAGCGAGATCTCCGCTCCGACCCACTGCGTTAAATTTGGCAAACAGGGGGAAATAGATCATCGAGAACGGCACATCCCTGAGTGGAGAAAAGGGAAAACGGAGAAGAGAGGAGTCATTTTTATCAGTCAGGTCAGATGTACGTACAAGGAAGTTTACTTTGTATACAGTGCAACAGTTTGCATCGCCCATGGTTTCTGGATGGAAAGAGAATTTAAGAGTTTAAGTTTGCAGAGTTATATACAATTTTTTTTTTGGACATTTTCTCTTGATTTTGACATTATAACACACACACAACACAGGCAACACAACACAATTACCATTATAATATCCAAATATTGCAGCTTAAGCAGAAATTTGGTAGACTCAGTCATAATTTATATTACACTGAAGGTAGAAATAGCAGCTAAATGGATTGCATTATAACTGAATTCAGATTTAACCCAATCCACCTACAATTTTATGGTTGCTAATACACTGATTAGCCATAACATCAAAACCAACTGCCTAATATTGTGTAGATCCCCCTTGTACCACCAAAATAGCTCTAACCCATCGCCCCATGGACTCCACAAGACCTCTGACCTCTGTGCTGTGGTATCTGGCACCAAGACGTTGGCAGGGCACATTATCCTGCTGAAAGAGGTCACTGCCATTAGGGAATACCATTGCCATCAAGGGGTGTAGTTGGTCTGCAAGAATGTTTAGGTAGGTGGTACGTGTCAAAGTAACATCCACATGAATGAGGACCCAAGGTTTCCCAGCAGAACATTGCCCAGAGCATCACACTTCCTCCGCCGGCTTGCATTCTTCCCATAGTGCATCCTGGTGTCATTTCTTCCCCAGGTAAGCGATGCACACGCACTTGGCTGTCCGCATGATGTAAAAGAAAACGGGATTCATCAGACCAGGCCAACTTCTTCCATTGCTCCATGGTCCAGTTGTGATGCTCACGTGCCCATTGTAGGCTCTTTCGGCGGTGGACGGGGGTCAGCATGGGCACTCTGACCGGTCTGCAGCTACGCAGCCCCATACACAGCAAGCTGTGAGGCACTGTGTGTTCTGACACCTTTCTATCATAGCCAGCATTAACTCTTTCAGCAATTTGTGCTACAGTAGCTCTTCTGTGGGATCGGACCAGACGGGCTTGCCTTCGCTCCCCACGTACATCAGTGAGCCTTGAACGCCCATGACCCTGTCACCGGTTTAACAGTTGTCCTTCCTTAGACCACTTTTGGTAGGTCCTGCATACTGGGAACACCCCACAATACCTGCTGTTTTGGAGATGTTCTGACCCAGTCATCTAGCCATCACAATTTGGCCCTTTTCAAATTCGCTCAGATTCTTACACTTGCCCAATTTTCCTGCTTCCAACACATCAGCTTCGGGAACCAACTGTTCCCTTGCTGCCTAATACTGTATATCCCACCCGGGTGCTACTGTACCGAGATAATCAATGTTATTCACTTCACCTGCGACTGTGAAGCTGGGCCAAGGCGACAAGGAAAGTACAGTTTGGTACTCTTATTTATGCGAGTGTAGCGTTCACCTGTTATTATTCAGTTGTCTGTATTTTGAACCAATTTTCATTAAGATTTTCAACCAATAAACAGGCATCCATGTGTCTGAGGTGTCAGAGGAAATGTGTCCGACCTGAGCAGAGTGGCCCCTGTGCCCTTGTAGAGGCCCCGGAGGCCTTGCGTCCTCAGCAGCTTCAGTGTTATGGCTGTGGCTGATCGACGCACTGCAGCGTGGTGAGAAGACGCCAGAGACGGCGAGGAGGCGGGATCCGAGGCAGACACGGATCTCTGCGCCGCTTTAGAGACGAACAAAAAGACAGAAAGTATTACCATCAACAACATTGCCTGATGAGGATTTGTGAGTAACATGCAATAATTACTAGAAATGCACCGATATTAAATTTCTCAGCCGATACCGATAACCGATTATTCAGAGTGATATCGACCGATACGGATAACCGATACCGATAATTCTGCCTTTTATACCTTCTTTTAAATTAATAATAATTAATTCCACAATTCTGAAAGAAATTCAAATAAAAATTTTATTCTCTCCATTTCACCAAGTTGTTTCACAGTAACTGGTCTCATAAACAGAAAACACATTACTCTAATTAACATTAACACATGAACTAAATTCTGAAGATTAAAGCAAGATTTATTAACTTATTGAATGTTATTAATTCATATTAACATTGACTGAATTCTAAAAAACCTCCTGTTAGTATCACATTCCCTCTCCACAAACAAAAGCATTTCTACTTCATCACTGAACATCAAACTGGTAATATATAATATCAACTTTTTTATATATTAACATTAACTGGATATGAAATACACTACTCTACAAATATATTTTTCTTTGCAATATATACTTTTTGTCAACTCATCTTCATTTAAATCTTTCAATGGTGTACTGGCGCTTTAATTCAGCTCAAGCAGTGTGGCAAAGGAAATTTAGACTCGACGCCAAAACTCCCGCTTCACTGCTGTAGCGTCCAGTGTAAAATTTTAGCGGTGCAGATATTACAAACTGCAGTTTTGTCTACATTCCACACAAGAGACATCTTCTTTACACACAGCATGAAATCGATGTGTTGTCTTTGGACTGGGGGAGGAAACCCCCGCAGCATGGGGAAAACATGCAAACTCCATACACACAGAGCCACGGTGAGGAATGGAACCGCCAACCCTGGAGGTGTGAGGCGAACGTGCTAACCACTAAGCCAAATAAAATATTTATTTTAATATTTAATATTTAAATATTTATGCAAAAGACATACAGTGGGTATAAAAAAAGGTCTACACACCTTATTAAAATATTAAAATTTTTGTGATTTAAAAATATTAAAAACCAAGAAATTTCTACCTTTAACGTCATACAGCAACAGACAAAATTCAAGTGAAAAAACCTCCACAAACCTGTTCATCTTAGATAGATATTTTACTGACTGAACTTGCTCTGTACATGTTTTACATGTTACTTTTCTGAGAGTCCGTGTAATAATAAACTCAAACCCGTTACTCACCCAACCTGCCAGCGTCCTGCAGCTGTATTTTTAGCATCTCCATCGGAGTTGTGACCACCACCTGACAGGTTCCTGCCCCACAGCCTGCAAGGATCTCGCCCCATAACGGTAACTTCCTTTAAACCACACAAACATGTGACCTGGTCAGCAGATCTCTTAACGATATCAGTATCTGATTGTGTGACTGTTTGTCTTGAAAATATAAAGCATGTGATTGCCGCTGAAGTCTATTTTTTAGACTGAGATGCTTATGTGCACTCGTGTTTTTGGAAGAAGCGTTGAAGGAGGACAGACCCGTCCTTGGAGAGCCGTTGCCTGAAGACGTCGTTGGCTGCAAGTTTTATCGCTTTCTCTGGAGTTACAAGGGTGAGGTTCACTGCAGCACCTGGAAAAGTTGTGTGACGGAGTAAAGAACATGAGAGAAGTTTAATAAGCCTTTTGTTTTCTTTACAGTTCACTATAAAACAGGAAGGTGTACTCAATTTCAATTCTTCAGGACATACTGTTGTAGGAAAAGAATTCTTTGAGGTGGCAAAAAAGTTTCATGAAGGTCTGCATCACACCACATCATCACTTATTATTTTCCTAGAACAGCACACCCCAGCCTAGATGTTTCATTCCTTACACAACTCAGAACTCGAACTCTTGTAGTTGTGAGTAGTAGATATTAGTAGTAATGTATTAAGACAGTGGGTTTTAGTGGATATAAACATGACAACCAAACAAGATGACAACAGACATCACTGGATGAACAGAGATGGAAAATGTACCTCGATACATCCCAAAGTAGCCTTCTGTCCTAATCGTCTTGGTCAAACAGTCCAACCTTCACAACAAAAAAAACGTGATTTCAGTCAGTAGAATTAGAAATAATCCTGGAATCTTATGTATGAAAGACAGCTTTAAGCATAAAAATGGAAATATTGTCATATAATTACTACCAGTTTGTTAATGCACAGAAAAAAAAGGTGCTAAATTGTACCAATGTTTGCTACTCTCATGTCTTGTGTACCTTTAAATGGTTCCCTCACTCGGGAAAACACATTCTACGCAGTGATATTAGATAGATTAGCAGGGATAAAATCTAAAATCTATCAAGAGCTCGACTATGAAACTATTAGGGCTGAGCAGTGATTATATCATGAGGTCTTGATATAATGATGGCAAAATAAGAATGATGCAGGGTGAAAACTATTACACACACACTTAAAGATAGATAATCAGTTGCATTCACGAGCAAGTGTTTCCTCAAAATACCAAACAACAGAAACGTTGTAATGCTTTCATTCATTTCTGCCTTCTATCCATCCGTCTGTCCATTTCCCATACCGCTTATCCTACACAGGATTGTGGGGAGCCTGGAGCCTATCTCAAGAGAACTCGGGTCACAGGGCGGGGGACACTCCGGTCAGGCATGTCATCCCATCTCAGGGCACAAACACACACATATTCACACACTATGGACACATTGGAAATACCAATCAGCCTACAATGCATGTCTTTGGAGTGGGGGAGGAAACCAGAGTACCCCGAGGAAACCCCCGAAGCACAGGGAGAGCATACAAACCCTGTGCAGACAGGGCGGAGGCAAGATTCAAACCCCTAACCCTGGAGGTGCGAGGCAACATTTTTATAGATGTGTGAAAAATATCAAAATATCAGAGAGGTATCACTGTGTGTAATCACCTGACACGACTGTCACTCATGGGATGCATGAATCTACAGTCTGAGCTAGAAAGAAATCAGCCTCAGCCTTGCTTCTCTCTTCTTCATACCACTCTCTGCGTTTCTATGGCCGGTGGTGGTGCTATTGTGCTCCACACACACACAAAAACAAGCTAATACACAGCGATTTGTATGCTGGATGCTCCACAAAAATGTGTTCTTATTTAATAAAGAAAGACATATAATAAGGAATAAACATCATGGATTTTTTTTTTATTCCTTACTTAAAGTACCACCCCAGTAAAAACAAGCAATATTAATTTACTATTTATTTTCTGAGAGCATCAACAAGGCTTTTGCAGTGTATCAACCTGTCTACAATAAGCATTTTAATGCCTATAAAACCTGGCTTCTGGTTTTGGAGATGTTCTGACCTGGTTGTCTAGCCATCACAATCTGGCCCTTGTCAAAGTCACTCAGATCTTTATGCTTGCCCATTTTTCCTGCTTCTAACACATCAACTTCGAGAACCGACTGTTCACTTGTTGCTTAATACTGTATATCCCACCCCTTCACAGGTGCCACTGTAAGGAGATAATCAGTGTTATTCACTTCACCTGTTAGTGGTTTTAATGTTATGGCTGATCGGTGTACATACATACATACAATACACACACACACACACGCACACACACTCGTACTCAACTCCACTACCTCTGCAATTTTCTTTATTAAATTGCTGCTAAAACACAGTAAATAAAATATTATATTATTGACCATTTGCATTTTTGCTGCTAATTAGTATGTTATGTTTACTCACTGTCTTGTACTCTGCCTATTGTCATGTTTGGTAATCGCTGCACACTCTGTAGTCCTGTGTATGTCTTTATATTCTTATTTAGTTCTGTGTAGTCTCATATATCTCTGTATTGTTTATGGTCCCACCATGGGCCTGGAGGAACGTTGTTTTTCGTTTCACTGTGTACTCTACCAGCTGTATCCGGTTGAAAAGACAATAACTTGAACTTGAAATCTTCAGGACATATAAGGATTACTCGAGACTACTATTCAGGCATAAAACAGATGTCCAACTAATAATCTCTATTTTCTACTCTCTACTTATCCGTTACATGACTACATTTCTCTAAAATACACGTCATAAGGCTGCTTTTTAATCACCGGTCATCATCGGTTTCATGGAGACGATCTAAACTCTTAACAAAACCAACTTTATCTGATGTGACCCACGAGAATGCGACCTAATCCACGTCGTGGTAATCTATCTGCTGCTATGTACACTCCGTATTTATTACTACGGTTTGAGTTTTTGACAGCTAGTTGCTCAGCTTTTCTGCAGTTATTGACCTTTACATTTCTTAACCCATGAAACTCCCAGCATGTGGCTGGCTGGGGGGCTAGTGTTCACTTTTGTAACTACACAGACTTCCTTTGATATGCTTTGAGATGAATAACTGAATAATAAAGCAAGGAAATGATTAAATAGTACAAATGAAATCCTCTTCAAATGTGAGTAGTCTCGCTGTGTCCAGTATTCACCAGTACCACTCCTCTAACCCAGTTTCTAATTAAAGGACCATAAATGGACATATGACTCAGAGCTCCCAGTGAATCACAGCACTGAAAAAACAAATCCCTTTCTTTTTAGAACCACACGATGCTGGAAAAAGTGGCTCACACATGGCAGCGAGCCTTTTCCTCTCTGCTCACTTAGGTATTCACTAGGATTCTTATGTAAATGACCGAGGAAGGAAGAACGATGCCAAACCTCTCTGCTACGACTCGGCTCTCTTTTAATGCCACTACACAGCATGCTATCTCGTTGTTGCGTACCAAAAAACTTTCATTTGGAGGCTGTAAATGGTGGAAGCACATGATTTTATGTCTGTCTGAGTCATAACAGAAGCCACATGATGATAATCTCCACCAGAACGGACCTCCGCCCAACTGTCCGGTCGGATATATAAACACGGATTAATGTTTCCCACATGCCTTTTCTGCCCTCTGCTTTTAAAGGGCCAGTTTGTACATTTTAAAGCAGGGAATTGCAAATCAATGTCAAGCACTGTGCTACACGGGCTTTGTTCTGGCTGGGGGTAGAACTAATTTCTGGGCTGTAAAACTGGTAAGCGAAGTTTCTAATGAAGAAATGAATGATAGTTACTAAGTAACTGTAATTAAATTACTTTTCCCCTGAAAAAAAGTCAATTAAGGGATTACTCTTCAATTTCAAGTAATTTAATTACAGTTACTTATGATGTACTTGCATTACATAATGTAAAGACTTTCGGAAATTCTGTATAAAACAATATTGAATTTCAAATCTAAATGTATCATCTAAATATAAAAGGTGTTTTCTAATTGAACTTGGCCCCTATATATTCGTTATCTGTAGGCCAGCGTGCTTGTGTGCAAGTTTTTTCATCAGGTTTTTGCTAAATGGAAATATTATTATTTTTTGACACATGTTGATAAGAACATTACGGTAAAATGTAAGTTTGTAAATTGTAAATTTACAATATAAGTTTGTAAAATGTCCTAGGGGGGAAAACACTATCAGCCTCTCTCTGATGTAGTAGCTCTTATTGTTAAGCCAGTTTATATCATTTATTTATAAGATCATTTGTTAATTTGTGCTTAAAATGCACCTATTATGGTTTTTGAGATATTATCTGTATTGTAGTGTGTTATAGATCTCTTTGTGAATGTAAAAAGTCTGCAAAGTTTAAAAAATCAAAGCGCACGACAAACAGCGTTATTGACTCCCAAAAGAAGGAATCGATTCTGAACAGCTGAAACGAGTCCTTAGTAATTCCACACTTACTTCCTGTACTAACCTACGTAGGTTTGTAACAAAAAACCCCACCTCTGGTCTTCATTTTTAGACGGTGCTGAAACTCGTTATGATAGTGGGCGTTTCCTTTTTGACACACGCTGACAGCGGTAGACCAATCACAACAGACTGGGACATCTGACCAATCAGTGCAGAGTATGTTCTCTGAAAGGAGGAGTTTGAATGAATACTTTAGAACGGATCATTTACCGAGTCGCTTTTGACACTGAGGGAAAAAAGGTAATGCTGCAATTTAAATTATGAGCACGTTAAAGTGTTTTTTGACCTCGGATGCATGTAAATCTATTGTATTAGGCACGTTTCAAAACCATAATAGGTGCGCTTTAATAGGATAAACTATTCTATGTTTGAGCCAAATTTAAAGAAATAAAAGCAGCGTCTCGTTTCTGTTGTCCGTGTGGTCAAAGTTGAAACGGATTTTAAGAAGTAATTAGTTATGAGTAATGCAATAACTTTTCAGACAGAGTAATTAGTAAGTAATTTAAATACAAGGTTGACAATGTAATTGGTAATTAGTAATGAATTGCTTTTTTGAAGTAACTTACCCAACACTAGCTCTTTTGCTTAGCATTGTTCCAGATATTCACAGTTTGACTTCTTTCACAGTGGTACAGGTATTTTACTCTTATTGTGGGGAAAATGTGTAGTACTGAGAATGTGTTCGGTAAATTTCTAGAAGATCTCATGTTTAGCAGCGAGGATGTGATCCATTAGTTGAGCAGAGGCATCAAGACTTTTCTTTCACCTTGAGAGAGTTTTTAGTTAGACACAGAGTGAGAGTGAGGCGAGGATATTTGGTTTTCCTGAGAAGTTCTTTCCATTTGTGAGCAGTCCAGGCGACGTCCTCTGATATGTGAATTTGAATCTGTCTCAAATTTCTCAGAGTTCACATATCAGGGGATGTCACCTGACCTGCACACAAATCTGTGCAAATAAGGAAAGCCAAATTTCCTTGACACGCTCTCTGAAACTTTTTTCAACCATGTAGCGAGTGATGAAATCCAGTGATGAATCACTGGCCCTGTGCTCACTGAGAGTTGGGGAGGGCAGTGACATCTGAAGAAGACACAGAAGATGATGTTGACTCCATCCGTAGTCTCTTTTCTCAACAGCTTCTTTCACCCAAGCTGTGAGAAGGCTTGTTTTGTTTAATGTGTTTGTGTAAAAGCTGCTCACGACCTCATTTCACTGTTGCAGTATGCGGAATGATAAATCAAGTCGACTTTGACTGGAAGCGAAGCAAATTCATCTAAACTACAGTTATCCAAGGTCCGAGGAAAGAAGTCTTCAACGGACATGTCATGCTGTAGTGAAACTAAAACTCACATCCCACTATAGACACGAGCACCCTGCTGATTCTGGAGGCGGGTCTTAGCCAGATCAATGGGGAACACGCAGGTCACGCCCACCAGCCCGGCCACGCCCCCGTTAATCAGCTTAGCAGGGAGGCTGTGAATGACAGCAAACACAAACACAGGCAAAGAATCAGGATTTACAGCATATCCCAAATTATGCTTCTTTAAGGACTAATTATAAATCAACGCTTTTTTTCTGTCCTGTACAAAACAACAAACTTATTTGTATATTTACAAAAAAGACAAAAGGCATACCAAACTTTCTGTTCCGGCATCCTTCCTCTCTGTTCACCCTCGTCTTCCTCTCACACCCTGAGTCTAAGGTGTGAGAACCAGCCTGAAGTGGCACTAATAGGATCCTCCACACTCTCACACACTCAAATAAACTTCTTTCACAAATGACACTAGTGGTTTAGAAAGTGTGTGTGGAAATCCTCTTCATCTCGTCAGTACCTAGGAGAAGAATGACCTCCAAATGAGGATGCAGTGTTTTATGAACTTAAGTGACTCTATGATGCGTATTAGATTCCTGGAATGAACACAGATTCAATATAAATCTTACTATACTCCAGGGATCGACAAAATTTTCTCCTAAACGATAATGCATCGATATACAATACTTTTACCTAGACCTAATTGTTTTTATTTTAAATATCAACATTATCAAGCTTTTAAAAATATAAAAGTGCCCAAGTATGGTCAATATATCAAATAATATCATTATGCTCCACAATACACAATGTGTAACACAATATTTGAGGTTTACCCAATGAAGTAACACAACTGTAGGGCAAAAATCATGAAAAAAACAACAAACTAAGCTCAAATACATTTTAAGACATACATTTTAAAAATCAAATACATTTTAAATACATTGTTTTTTTCAACAATCAAATACATTTTAAATACATTTTATTTTTAAAAATAACTTCATAAAAAGGATTTATTTCATGCCCGATAAGCAACAAGTGGTTTTTGTGAACTTGTTTATATTTACATATATACCACAGCGCTGTTAAATTCTCTAATCTGATTGGTCAGAAGGTGTTACGTTTCTATAACAGCAGCTCCGACAGTAGTTCTGGCTGCGAGGCGAACCAAAGGTAAGCGCACGTTTGAATACATTATCGTTTCCATGGTAACAACTAATTCGCATGGACTTGTATGGCAGACTCACTGTGTGATCTAAAGAGATTATAAGAGGCTAAAGAGATTATAAACACGTGCAATTGTTGATATGGGGAAAGTTTCTGCGAGGAGACGTTTATTTAGCATTTATGGACAGAGTCTCCAGTGTCAGCATTATGTAACAGTCTAAGGTAAGGCTCTTGTTAAGTTGTGAAACACGGTACACAGTAAAAAGGATTGTCAGTTTCCGTGGAAACAGCACTTGTTTTCTGTCTTATTTAACAGTCATTCCAGGATTTAGCGATTATGCGATCACAGAAATGAACAAACTCTGCAATGTTCGGAGGAATGCTTGCAATTTTTTAAAATTACTGCCAATTTTCTGCAGATTTGGGCGGAGACGCGTCACATGACGTCATCACAACACGCATTCAGCCAAAGCCCTCTTTGATTCACGTGCGTCGAACATGAGTACAGCTAAAAGGTCTCATTTACCAACAAACATCACTGTGAAAGACCGTGCAGAACAATTTCATATAATTGCAATTCTGTCAATTCAAGTAGTTTTCCATACAAAAAAAGCACAAAAATAACTCCGAATCGCAAATTTTGAAAAAGCAGCGGCAAAATCACGCATTTTTGGCCACGACTATCACAAGAACTCCAAAAAACCTTGTATGATGTGATTACAGTCAAGAGAGAAAGTGAACGAAGGACTATGTAAAAAAAAGTTTCTGCTGTAACCCAAGTGATAACAAGAACTAACCTGTTTCATGGACATGACACAATACTAACCCTTTTATTCATAGTGTCCACACTTATGGACTTGGAATTTAAGGGAAATCTAAGATGTAAATCGTCTCCAAAATACTTGAGAACATAGCTTTATAAAAACATAAATCATTATGCTGATTTCTGTTGCGCTTTAGACTATTTATCGTTATCAATGCAATGTGTATCTGCTATATCTTTACTAACCTTTTCAATACAATTAAAAATCCAGGACTCCGCTTCATTTGAAAAAATTTTATAAATAATAATCATAATAATAATCATAACTTACCTCCTTTACCTGAGCTTTCAATGTTATTCATGTATTGCTATGTTTTGTTCAAATATACCCATTTTTGTTTACAAAAACATTGGATTTTTAAAAAAAATTTTTTTTACTCCTGGCCTTCTTACACATGGAAAATCTTTACTTTTTAATAAATTAAATATTGACTTTTTATTATGTCAGATTTAGAAAAAGTCAGAATTCATGTCATGCAATTTTTCAGTAATTAAAAAAAAAACATCTAACGATGCATTAAAGGGTTACATGTAACTAGACACGGATAAACCATTTGCTATGGTATAAGAAGAATAAAACACTTCAGGATGTGCTGTTATAGAAAAAGTCTTTGGCGCTGATTATTTTCCTATAACAGCACACCCCAAAGCGTTTTATTCCTTACATCAAAATCGTATTAACCGGGGATTCGTGTCTTTCATGATGGATAAAAAGCGACTGTATAATACTGTAACAGCAGTAAAATTACATGAAATCTTGAGGTCCAGAGAAATCTTCACCGACTCGACACACTCGGCTTCTGAAGTGTAACTTTCAAAGACGTAGCTTACAAAAGATCTGTTAAAGCCGCTTTAATCTTCGAGCTAAAAAGTTTACGACCTCCTGAATTAGCAGGAAAAGGCGAGCACACAACTGAGGCACTTACCAACAATGCCTTCTTCCTGTCAACCAATAGTGGAGGAAGATAATGACTGTCAACAACACAAACTAGTAATACAATCTCTCTGGCCCTCTGAATCAGTGATATATAACAAGATAAGACTTGTTTTTTCCCCCCTTTTTCCCCTTTGTATGTTTTTTTTCTCTTATATTCTTTTCACCTTCTTGACTTATTTCTTGCTTTTTCAGTTTGCATTCCTACATTACTGGCATTGTTATTTTTTTCTGTTTGTTTCTCGTCTTTCTCTCATCCTTCTCTGTTAATCTACTGTCACAGATTAATCTCTCTCTTCTAATCCCTTCACCTCTGGTCTAATTTCTCTCTCTGCAAATAACAACACAACACATTCACTTTTCACTTTATACAAAGAATATATACCGATATGTACACTCACCTAGATTGGAATTTCTTTCTTTCTCTCTCTCTCTTTCTTAACATGAACACATCCCCTCTGTGTCTTTCAATCTCTCTTTTCCTCTTTGTGGAGCTCTGGTGGTATTCTGGGCCTGCCTTTTTTCTCTCCACTCTCTCTGCGCCAGACTTCTTTCAGACTCATTTACTGCCAAATTTCACAGCGACCTCTCCCTCTCTCTCATGCTCTCTCTCTCACTCTATCTCTACCTCTCTCCCACTCTCCCTCCTTCTCTCACTCCCTCTCTGTCCCTCTCTTTACCACTCTCTCCTGCTATTTCTCTCTCTCTCTACCCCTCTCTTTATCTCTCTCCCTCCCTCTCTTGCTCCCTCTCCCTCCCTCCCTCTCTCTACTGCGCTCTCCTGCTCTCTTTCTCTCTCTCTCCCTCTCTCTCTACTGCTCTCTCTTGTTCTCTCTCTCTATCTCTCTCCCTCCCTCTCCCTCCCTCTCTCTACTGCTCTCTCCTGCTCTCTTTCTGTCTCTCTCCCTCTACCACTCTCTCTCGTTCCCTCCCTTCATCTCTCTCCCTCCCTCTATCGCTCTTTCCTGCTCTCTTTCTCTCTCTACTGCTCTCTCAAATTCCCTCCCTCCCTCCCTCTCTCTGCCGCTCTCTCTCACTTTCCCTCCATCCCTCCCTCACTTTCTCTATCCCTCTCTTTCCTGCTCTACCTTTCCCTTTCATACTCTTGCCCTCCCTCCCTCTCTCTCTCTCTCTCTCTCTCTCTCTCTCTTTCTCTCTCTTCCCTGCACACAAACTTTCCTCACCACTCAAACATAGCAGGCTATTTCATCATCACTACATTCTTGTGATGATTGTTGTGTTCATACCTCTGTTGGTGCGTCCAGCCGGACCGGGATTGAGTTGTCCACTTGCCTTTCGTTCACTTCTGAATGTGTTCAGCAACCGTAACTGAGAGAGAGAGAGAGAGAGAGAGAGAGAGAGAGAGAGAGCGGAGGGGAGCCGACAGAGTCAGATGCCACACAAGGGCTGTTACACAAACACCAGCATTGTGTCCCTGCACACAAGTCCCTCCCTCTTCTAATGACTCGCTGTGACATTTCTCATGCTGCACAATAACCACAGATTGAGAATGAAGCAGGAATTGAGTAACCTTTGTTACTGCGCCTAAGTGCTGTTTTGGAAGATTTGTACTTGACTTTTAAATACTATTGAAATTAAATACTGGCAGGGGGGAAAAAAACATTTCTTACTCCTAACATTTTCATTTTTACCTTCAAAGTATGTTACATGTCTCAAACATCAATGCTAAAGAAGTATACTTACTTTAGTAAATTAGTTAGATTTATTTTGGAATTTAGCTACAGTACTTATATTAGCTAGCTTGTTAGGTTTTGTGATTTAGTTTGTTTTGTATTTTAGTTTTTTTTTATAAATTAGCTAGCTAGTTAAGTTTTGCAATTTAGCTTGCTAAATTATGTAAATTCTCTTGTTAAAGTATGTAATTTAGCTTGTAAAGTTAGCTAGCTAATTGCGACTTGTAGTTTTGTTTCTTAAATCAGCTTGCTAGTTAAGGTTAAAAAATGTAGCTAGTTAAATTAGCTTGGTTAGGTTTTAGTTAGGTTTTATAATTTAGTGAGCTAAAGCACCTAGCAAGTTATGTAATTTAGCTAGTTAAATTAAGATTTATAAATTGGCTTGAAAAATTTGTTAGCTAGTTACGTTTTGTAATTAGTTTGTTACATTAGATAGCTAGATAGGTTTTGTATTTTAATTACTTAAATTAGCTATCTAGTTTAGATGTGTAATTATTTTTGTTACATTAATTAGATAGTTAAGTTTTATAATTTAGCTAGTTAAATTACCTATAGCTATAGTTACATTTTGAATTTTTGTATTTTTATTTATTTATTTATTTTGTGCTGTATCACAAATGAGTTCCTCATTTTCATCAGTTAAAAATATTTACTTCATACTTCTACACTTTTACTCAGTTCGATAGATTTTTGGCTCCCTATATAATACTTAATATACAGTATTATACTCATACAGTTTCTTTGTACTTTTTCCACTCCTATTTACAGTATCTCACAAAAGTGAGTACACCCCTAACATTTTTGTAAATATTTGATTATATCTTTTCATGTGACAGCACTGAA
This sequence comes from Ictalurus furcatus, assembly GCF_023375685.1. Taxonomy (NCBI): domain Eukaryota; kingdom Metazoa; phylum Chordata; class Actinopteri; order Siluriformes; family Ictaluridae; genus Ictalurus; species Ictalurus furcatus. The sequence goes on from NC_071262.1 coordinate 21,166,882, forward strand.
GAAATGACACTTTGCTACAATGTAAAGTAGTGAGTGTACAGCTTGTATAACAGTGTAAATTTGCTGTCCCCTCAAAATAACTCAACACACAGCCATTAATGTCTAAATCGCTGGCAACAAAAGTGAGTACACCCCTAAGTGAAAATGTCCAAATTGGGCCCAATTAGCCATTTTTGCTCTCCGGTGTCATGTGACTTGTTAGTGTTACGAGGTCTCAGGTGTGAATGGGGAGCAGGTGTGTTAAATTTGGTGTCATCGCTCTCACACTCCCTCATACTGGTCACTGGAAGTTCAACATGGCACCTCATGGCAAAGAACTCTCTGAGGATCTGAAAAAAAGAATTGTTGCTCTACATAAAGATGGTCTAGGCTATAAGAAGATTGCCAAGACCCTGACACTGAGCTGCAGCACGGTGGCCAAGACCATACAGCAGTTTAACAGCACAGGTTCCACTCAGAACAGGCCTCGCCATGGTCGACCAAAGAAGTTGAGTGCACGTGCTCAGCGTCATATCCAGAGGTAGTCTTTGGGAAATAGACGTATGAGTGCTGCCAGCATTGCTGCAGAAGTTGAAGGGGTGGGGGGTCAGCCTGTCAGTGCTCAGACCATACGCCACACACTGCATCAAATTGGTCTGCATGGCTGTCGTCCCAGAAGGAAGCCTCTTCTAAAGACGATGCACAAGAAAGCCCACAAACAGTTTGAGAAAGACAAGCAGACTAAGGACATGGATTACTGGAACCATGTCCTGTGGTCTGATGAGACCAAGATAAACTTATTTGGTTCAGATGGTGTCAAGCGTGTGTGGCGGCAATGTTGTATATAAAATATACATGAAATAAACATGAGGGAGACCTAGTATGAGTAATATGTAATCTTATTGAGAATTCACTGGGCTGGTGGACTGTATGAACAGATGTTCACCTAAGACAAAGACACACACACACACACACACACACACACAGAGGCCTGGTGTGTATGCAGAAAACAGAAATTAATCTGTTTCATATTCTGTTTCATATTCTGTTTCATGAAAAACTCTTATAGGGTAATGTACATGCAAGCACTACAAACAAAAAAAGAAATGTAGAACAAACATAAAATTTACTCATAATGTTGAGATGGTGTGTTTGAAAGTGTCCATTCTCGACGAAAATCCAGTCACAGTGACACAGACAAGGTCAGGTTATTGTTAAAGAGTGAAACAAAAAATATATTTTGGAGCCAAGCTGCACCTGCAAGATAAGGGTTAACATACGTAATGGTGTTCTGGGACAGCTAACTCTAAACATATTGGTGTCTGGGTCATCCTGACCCTAAGAAAACCGTATAAATAGAAGAGCTTCAGCTCTGGTTTTTGAGATCGCATTTTGGGACGTCTCAAACTGTAGGAATCTCGTGTGGTGGAACGGAACGAATAAACCTGGACCCTTGCTTCTTCTCACTCAAGGCTGGTGTCTTATTTTTCTTGCTCCAATTGAATATGTGAGTATCTGTTTCTATGCTAAGTGTCTTCAGGTAATAGGCAAAATTTGAGCCAGCATTTGGCACCCCAGATGGGACTGGGCTAAGACCTGTATGTCTGTAATCTCTCCCGTGGGACTTCACTCTCTAAGGCAACAGATAGGCCATGTAGGAAAAAGGCAGTGCAGACACCTGTTATTTCAAAGCTCTGTCTTAGTGATCTGTTGTCACGAGTGGGAAGCCCCGGGGTGGGAAGAAAGCCTAAGTTGGTCTCCAAAAGAACCTTGAGTGAGTGAGAAAAGGTAAGAGAAGTGTGAACCGATATGTGATTGTATAAGGGTTATGTATAAGGTGTATAAGGTTGTTTAATGAAATTGTATATGTGTTGTGTGAGTGAAAGTCCTGCAATACCGCTGGTGAAAGATTCCAGGGCTGCAATAGAGGCAGGTGGAAATGAGGCCTCAAACCCCAGATACCGGCCACTCGAGGTGGCGGCTGCTTTAGTGGGGGACCCCTAATACCGCTGGTGAAAGATTCCAGGGCTGGATAGAGAGGGGTTAAATCCTGGACCCAGGTCCGGGTCACGCAACTCAGGGAAAGGACCCGTCAAGAGAAGCGTGCCCGGTGTATGAATGTGTAACCACAATTGTGTGTGTAATAATATAAATATGTGTAACAGTGTGTGAATATAACATGTGTATGTGAGCTTGCGTACGTTGGTGATAAAAAGAAGGCATGTGTGTGTGATAAGTTCTAAAAATTTAGTTTTGGAGACAAGTGTGAGTAAAGGCCTCCCTCAGTGTGTGTGTGTATGTGTGTGTGTTCTTATCTGCGCATGCAGGCCTGCTTCTGTGTGAAAGAAAAAAGGTGTGTGTGATCTTCAGATTGAGATGGGTAAAACAGAACTTTGTGAGATATTTCTGCTTTTTCATTGAATGTTTGAATCTGGTACAGACTTTGGGGTGTGAGTCCGGTGGGACTGTTTGTATTATAATAATTACTTTGGTATCAATAACTGCTGTATGAATGTTTTAAAAATTGGGGAGCAGTCAAGAACATTGTAAATATTTTAGACATCTGCCAGATTGCCCGTTGTGTAAATCAGAACTTCTAGACCTGTAATATATAAAAACAGGCTCTTCCGTCTCCGGGCATGACACCAGGAGACTGGATTGAGACCGTGTTGAGCAGATTGTGTACAGTTTCATATTTAGATTGGGTACACGGCTGGTCAGAGGCATGCGCGCCAGAGCTCCAAATCATTCTATTAATTTTAATTTGAATTCCGTGTGTTTCCCTGTTTGGAAACTGAATGAAAGTGTTTTGAATTCCATGATGATGTTCTTCTAAACACAGAGCGCGCGAGAGCGCGAGAGAATGCGTGCGAGAGTGTCATGATTTCCCCTTGAAGCAGCGTGCTCTAAGCGCGAATGCGCGAGCACCTGCTTTTCCATTGTTGACAGTAGTGACATCCGGACACGTGTGTTTTGTTTATGTTTCTCTCATGTCTCCTCCCTGTTCTGTCATTGGCTGGGATTTCACGTGTGTCTGTATTGCCCTCAGCTGCTAGCAGTTTAGACGCTGATCAGGTCCACATATATACCGCGCGCCTCCCAGCACACAACGCGGAAGATTATCGTAGAGTTAGATTAGTTAGTATAGTAGTCATAGTCACGTTCCATGTTTAGAGTTAGTTCACGCTGGGTTATCCGATCCCAGTTCCTCGTCATAGTTCATGTCTCTCGTTTTGTTTATCGACCCTGTTTTCTGTGACCACGACCTTGATTCATGTTTAACCCTGTGTATGCCTGCTTGCCGATTGCCTGACCTTTGCCTGTTTTGGATTACGTTTATGGATCACGTTTTGGATTTGTCTGCCTGTCTCTCTTTTAAAATAAACACTGTTCATTCTGCACTTGCATCCGTCCTATCTCTGCTCCGTCACGATACGTGACAGAATCTTCCGTTCTAACATGGATGCAGCAGGAGGACAGGGGAGACATCACGCTACAATGGGAGTAGCAGGACAATACCTTATCGGGAAACGTTCGGATTACTGGCCGCATTTCTTGTCCGTGCAGTTCCCTCAGCGGTACGCCGTTGAACTGCCGCCAGAGACAGCGGGATTGGGGAGCTACCCGCTGGAGTTCCTCTTCAGCTGCCAGGAATATTTCTGCAGCCTGGCGTATCCCAAGCCTACTAAGAGACAGTGGATCGGGTTCTTGGTGTCCAGGTTTTGCGGTCCGGCCCGTGACTGGGCGGAGCAGCTGGTGAGCACTGGGTCCTCTGCCCTCCAGGATGTCACTCAATTTGCAGAACTTTTTATGGAGGAGTTCACGCAACCAGGGCAGCTTCATGGTCTGGATTTACTGGGGTGGAGATTCAATGGACAGCCCCAGCCTGACCTGCCCTTTAACCTCTATTATGAGGGGATTGACAGGTCAGCCTCCACCGATCCGCTTCAGGTTCCAGCCAACGTGGAGGAGGTGGCACCGACATGCATGTCTGAGGGCTGCAGGAGGGAGACCAAGCTACAATGCCCTACCTGCAAAAAACTGGGTCTCCAGGAAGCATTCTACTGCTCTCATGAATGCTTCAAGAGCAGCTGGCGGGAGCATAAGAAACTCCACCGGAGAGCCCGTGCAGAGGTCCCACCCGGGGTCAACAGGGTGACCTCGGAGCGCCCGTCGGAGGTCTCAGCACCTTAGCCCCAGCCGGAGGTGAACCTGGTGACCTCAGAGCTCGAACCTGAGACCCACGAGGAGGTCTCACCCACCGAGCTCCAGCCAGAGGTCCACATGGCAGCCTCAGAGCTCCAGCACGAGACCCACGGGGAGGTCTCAGCTCTAGAGCTCCAGCCTGAGGTTAACCTGGCGACCTCAGAGCTCGAACCTGAAACCCACGAGGTGGGCTCACCTGCCAAGCTCCAGCTAGAGGTCAACAGGGAGGCTCCAGCACCAGAGCTCAACCCTGAGGTCCAAGTCCAAGTCAAGTCTCAAGTCTCTGAAGTCCAAGTCAAGTTTCATGTCCCTGAGGTCCAAGTCCAAGTCCAGTCTCCAGTCTCTGAAGTCCAAGTCAAGTCTCAAGTCTCTGAAATCCAAGTCAAGTTTCATGTCCCTGAGGTCCAAGTCCAAGTCAAGACTCAAGTCTCTGAAGTCCAAGTCAAGTTTCATGTCCCTGAGGTCCAAGTCCAGTCTCCAGTCTCTGAAGTCCAAGTCAAGTCTCAAGTCTCTGAAATCCAAGTCAAGTCTCAAGTCCCTGAGGTCCAAGTCCAAGTCAAGTCTCCAGTCTCTGAAGTCCAAGTCAAGTCTCAAGTCTCTGAAATCCAAGTCAAGTCTCAAGTCCCTGAGGTCCAAGTCCAAGTCAAGTCTCAAGTCTCTGAAATCCAAGTCAAGTCTCAAGTCCCTGAGGTCCAAGTCCAAGTCAAGTCTCAAGTCCCTGAGGTCCAAGTCAAGTCTCCAGTCTCTGAAGTCCAAGTCAAGTCTCAAGTTCCTGATGTCATGTCCAAGCCTGCTGATCCAGTTGACCAAGTTCCGCTAATATCTAAGCCTAACAACCAAGTTCTGCTCACGCCCAAGTCTACTGACATGGCCGACCACGTTCTGTTCACACCCAAGTTTACTGATACGGCCAACCAAGTTCTGCTCAAGCCCAAGTCTACTGATATGGCTGACCAAGTTCTGCTCACGCCTGAGTCTACTGATACAGCCGACCAAGTTCTGCTCACGCCGAAGTCTAACGACACGGCCAACCACGTTCTGCTCAAGCCCGAGTCTACCGACCCGGTCGCCCAAGTTCAGCCCACGCCCAAGACTACTGACACGACCACCCAAGTTCTGCCAAAGCCCGAGTCTGCTGATACGCACAGCCAAGTTCTGCTCACGCCCGAGTCTGCTGACACGCACAGCCAAGTTCTGCTCACGCCCGAGTCTGCTGACACGCACAGCCAAGTTCTGCTCATGCCCGAGTCTGCTGACACGCACAGCCAAGTTCTGCTCACACCCGAGTCTGCTGACACGCATAGCCAAGTTCTGCTCACGCCCGAATCTGCTGACACGCACAGCCAAGTTCTGCTCACGCCCGAGTCTGCTGACACGGACAACCAAGCTCTGCTCGCATCCCAGTCTGCTGACATGACCAGCCAAGTTCAGCTTGCAGGCTCCGCTGAGTACGTCGCTCTGCCTTCCTGCTCAGCCGAGGACATCGCTCTGCCTTCCAGTTCAGCCGGGGACGTCACTCCTCTTTCATGCTCCGACGAGGACGTCGCCCTGCTTCCCTGCTCTGCTGAGTACAGCACTCTGTTTCCCTGTTCAGCCGAGGACGTCGCTCTGATTTCCTGCTCTGCCGAGGACGTCGCTCTGCCTTCATGCTCCGCCTAGGACTTCGCCCAGCCCGCCTGCCCTGCTGTGAATGTCGCTCCGCTTTCATGCTCCGCCGAGGACTTCGCTCAGCCTGCCTGCCCTGCTGTGGTCGTTGCTCAGCCTGCCTGCCCGGCTGTGGTCGTCACTCCGCTTTCATGCTCCGCCGAGGACTTCGCTCAGCCTGCCTGCCCGGCTGTGGACGTCGCTCCGCTTTCATGCTCCGCCGAGGACTTCGCTCAGCCTGTCTGCCCGGCTGTGGTCGTCGCTCCGCTTTCATGCTCCGACGAGGACGTCGCCCTGCTTCCCTGCTCCGCCGAGGACTTCGCTCAGCCTGCCTGCCCGGCTGTGGACGTCGCTCCGCTTACATGCTCCGCCGAGGACTCCGCTCAGCCTGCCTGCCCGGCTGTGGTCGTCGCGCCGCTTTCATGCTCCGCCGAGGACTTCGCTCAGCCTGTCTGCACGGCTGTGGTCGTCGCTCTGCCTCCCTGTTCAGTCAGGGATGTTGCTCCGCTTCCCTGCGCCGCCAAGAACACCGTGCAGTTTCCTGGCTCTGCTTAGGACATTCAGCCCAGGGGGCCGGGGCCGCCAATGAAACGGGATGACTCATGGCACTCCGGGAGGAGTGCCTTTTGGGGGGGGTTCTGTCATGATTTCCCCTTGAAGCAGCGTGCTCTAAGCGCGAATGCGCGAGCACCTGCTTTTCCATTGTTGACAGTAGTGACATCCGGACACGTGTGTTTTGTTTGTTTGTCATGTCTCCTCCCTGTTCTGTCACTGGCTGGGATTTCACGTGTGTCTGTATTGCCCTCAGCTGCTAGCAGTTTAGATGCTGATCAGGTCCACATATATACCGCGTGCCTCCCAGCACACAACGCGGAAGATTATCGTAGAGTTAGATTAGTTAGTATAGTAGTCATAGTCACGTTCCATGTTTAGAGTTAGTTCACGCTGCGTTATCCGCTCCCAGTTCCTCGTCATAGTTCATGTCTCTCGTTTTGTTTATCGACCCTGTTTTCCGTGACCACGACCTTGATTCATGTTTAACCTTGTGTATGCCTGTTTGCCGATCGCCTGACCTTCGCCTGTTTTGGATTACGTTTATGGATCACGTTTTGGATTTGTCTGCCTGTCTCTCTTTTAAAATAAACACTGTTCATACTGCACTTGCATCCGTCCTATCTCCGCTCCGTCACGATACGTGACAGAGATTTTTTTTTTCCTCCTTTTTACAGTCCTTTAGTTATCAAACTTCACACTACACATTAAAGTCAAGGTGACTCAATATATAAATAAATATTTAAACATATTTCAGTAAAAGTTCAAATCAATCAGTATTCTTGATTTTATCAGTCCAGAGAGAACTTTTATGGCAGTCTGTGTTTTGTGACACTTTGTTTTTCGCTCAGGTATATCGCCATTTTTGCCTGACCAAAGATAAAATTGATCAGCTGACACTTGAATCCGAGGTACTTAAAACCAAAGATAAAAAACTGAAAAGTAAAATCCACATAAAATGACTTCAGGTTGTTTTTTTTAAAAAAAGGAATCCAAACGAAAGACATTCTTATTATTGCCATTGTATATAATATTCAGGGATTGTTATGAATATGAGTACAAATTATTATAACGTTTGGATCATGAATTAATTTTGCATGAATTTGTAAACATGCCGTAGTGTTTGTTTTTAATTTTGCATTCTCGGGCTCTAAATTTCTAAACCTCTGATTGTGGAAACGCAGTAAATCTCCTAAATCAGCTCAATTTGTCAGAATATGTCTCAATCAGAATCAGATCCAGGTTATAGACTCTGCCTAACTGTCTAGACCACAAGGACATGCAATGTCCTATCAGCTAAGTCAAAAAAATTCTCATCCTGTGTATGTAAACAACAGTATCCCTTATCTGAATCGAAAGCCCTTGATATTGATGTTATTGTTAATTCTCTGTTACAGCAAGGTGTTTTGAAGCCCTTTGTGAGCCCGTATAACACACCTGTTAAATCCTGTTCCCAAGCCTGATGTCACGTGACGAGTTACACAAGACCTCAGGCAGAAGCTGTGTTTCAATGTTGTGTTTTTCCTGTTTCTAATACATTAATAGCTTCACACCATGCGTGGTTTAGCGTGGTAGATTATGTTCTTTTGGTTTCAGTGTTCAGCCACTGTTTGCATGTATGCAAGGGGACACCAGCTGACCTGGACACGCCTGCCAAAGGGCTACGTTGGCCCTGTGTTTTCTTGTGTGGTGAGACGAGCCTCTGAGACTCTTTGCAAGATTTCCTTGTCACAGACGACGCCAGTCAGAAGCTGGCTGCTGAACTGCAACCTTGAGACTGCTGTAGCATCTTGCTCACAAAGGATTCAAGGTTCCAAGTGCAACATTGCACCTATGTAAAACAAAGTCAAATGTTTGTGTTTTCTCTTATCAAAAGGACAGAGAAGGCTGTCGGACGGCCGGATGGCGTTCTCAACTGCCCGCTACAAAACAGCTCAGGGCCATCGTAGAACATTCGATCCACGTTGACTCCTGGGACCCATACTCATGTGACACACACACATCTAAGACTGTTTCTGCATTTAAACATTTAAAAAACTGTTTCATGTTCCTCTCTCCAGCCCTGGGTCTACCAGACTACACGAAACTTTACCATCTGCCCACTAACACTCCGGGGGTGGCACAGGAACATGCTGGACTACCCGCACGTGTCTGCGTGCAGTGGCTGAGAGTGATGCTCTTTTGGTAATAGATGCAGAATGATTGGTTCTGACACCCTTTGGTGTTGCACAGGTGAAACGGGTATTAACCAACATTGAAACACAACACATGACGGCTCAGCGCAGAAGTGGTTATGAAACTATTCTCTGTGCTACCACAAATTTGACCATTAAATTTGTCTGCTAAATTGACACCATTCCTTTACCTGAAAATCATGATTGTTTAAAAGAAACTGTTTACCAGATGTGGTAACTGAAGCACATTTATTGCCATTTAATTCAGCTCAAATTCGTGTGTGCACGATATCTGAAGGGCAAAGAATCACTATTTTTACAGACTCACGCTATGCCTTCGATGTAAGATCTAATCTCTTCCTGTGCTAAACCAACAGCTCTCGCGATCTTCAAAACAAAGACAGCGTTTCACATCGGTCTCTATCAGGAGTGTTGTCTAATATGACCTCCAAATTTTGTATACATGACTTACGTCCTCAAATAAAGACACATCTCTCACGATGTTTGATATGACTACAAAACTACGCCACTCAGAGGCCTTTTGATACTTTTTGAATGTCTCTGCAGGTCAATTTTAACCATATACCAACCGTTTTGACCGCATAGAATGTTATTGGTCATTATATATTGTTTCTATGTGTGAGGGAAAATGCTAAAATTATTGTCAGGATTTTGCCGAAAGAGTACTGCCTGATCTGACATGCCGTTCTTACTGAAATTCGAATGACCCCATCTAAAACCACAGGCCTTTCACCCTTTGAGGTGTTAGTTATTCGGTCGACCTTTCCCCACGGCTTGGAAAATGTCTACTAACCTTTCTCAGTCCATAGGTGGTGTCGATATTCATCTAGACGACTATGTATGTAAATTGCTTGATGTGTTGTATATGTGCTAAATTAAAATGACCTTTGCCCCACAGTAAATCATACTTTTTAATTCCAGGTGAACAGGTGTTCTGACCTCAGAAGGACCGATATGAGACATGAAAGTTGGTTAAAAGCTGTTAACAAATGAGCTCTGTCCATTCTATTTTTCCTCCACCTATTTTCTATGACAGGTTGCCCATTCAAGAACGTACCTGTACCTTGACAAGGTCTGAGCATCGGTGAACGTGTCTACAAAGGAAGGAAGTCCTGTCCTGCTGGCTGACCCAACTCCACGCCTCCAGAGAGATTGACCAGAGCTGGGGACGGAGAGAGGAGACAGAAGTTCCTTGTCCCGTGACCCCCGACTTGGGTACCTAGGGGTGTTCCAGCCCAGGAGTGAAGGGTGGGTGGTGGGGGGTGGTGGTCACCACAACGGGGGGTGGTTGTCACCTTGAGCAGTGAGAGAATGGCTGAAGCAACTGACTACGAGGACATGAGATGTGAGGCAGGGGACACGTGAAGGTCCTGTACGAAGCTGTCAATGGGGGGTCTGCCCTCAAGAGACATTACCGCAGAACTCTCAATTCAATGGCAGGCCAGGATGAGAAGACGATGTGATGAGCCATGCCCTGGGTGTAAGTGCTAGCCTAACCTCTCCCCAAGGGTGGCCCAAGGGTACATAAAGTGCCTGGGCCGAAGACAACCAGCATACAGAGACTGTCAATTTGGGTTGTTATAAAATGTTTGTGATATGACATGTGATGTGCAACGAAGTGTGACGCAATCAGGCACAAGAAAAGTATAATAGTGCTGTCGAGCACATGGTGCTGGCAGGGTGGGAATTTTTCCTCCTTAGAGGTTTTTTCGCCCACCCCTGAGTGTGAGGTTTGGTTTTTGGGGAGAAGCAACACACTGCACAGTCCCGACAAATACAAAACTGAGGGCTGATAGGCCCAGTTGAGAAAGATAGGGACGTGTAGATCCAATAAAGTAGTTACTCGTAGCAGCCACTTATACTAACGACAGTAGTAGTAATAATCACTATTTAGGGGGTACACAGTTAATCAACGTGTAATCAAAGGAATCAGGGTTCAAAACAATATATACGTGTAGTTTGTGAGGCTTTATAGCCTCAGAGGGGGAAATGTTGTATATAAAATATACATGAAATAAACACGAGGGAGACCTAGTATGAGTAATATGTAATCTTATTGAGAATTCACTGGGCTGGTGGACTGTATGAACAGATGTTCACCTAAGACACACACACACACACACACACACACACACACACACACACAGAGGCCTGGTGTGTATGCAGAAAACAGAAATTAATCTGTTTCATATTCTGTTTCATATTCTGTTTCATGAAAAACTCTTATAGGGTAATGTACATGCAAGCACTACAAACAAAAAAAGAAATGTAGAACAAACATAAAATTTATTCATAATGTTGAGATGGTGTGTTTGAAAGTGTCCGTTCTTGACGAAAATCCAGTCACAGTGACACAGTCAAGGTCAGGTTATTGTTAAAGAGTGAAACAAAACAAAATATATTTTGGAGCCAAGCTGCACCTGCAAGATAAGGGTTAACATACGTAATGGTGTTCTGGGACAGCTAACTCTAAACATATTGGTGTCTGAGTCATCCTGACCCTAAGAAAACCGTATAAATAGAAGAGCTTCAGCTCTGGTTTTTGAGATCGCATTTTGGGACCTCTCAAACTGTGGGGATCTCGTGTGGTGGAACGGAACGAATAAACCTGGACCCTTGCTTCTTCTCACTCACGGCTGGTTTCTTATTTTTCTTGCTCCAATTGAATATGTGAGTATCTGTTTCTATGTTAAGTGTCTTCAGGTAATAGGCAAAATTTGAGCCAGCAGCAACCAGGTGAGGAGTACAAAGACAAGTGTGTCTTGCCTACAGTCAAGCATGGTGGTGGGAGTGTCATGGTCTGGGGCTGCATGAGTGCTGCTGGCACTGGGGAGCTACAGTTCATTGAGGGAACCATGAATGCCAACATGTACTATGACATACTGAAGCAGAGCATGATCCCCTCCCTTCGGAGACTGGGCCGCAGGGCAGCATTCCAGCATGATAACGACCCCAAACACACCTCCAAGACGACCAATGCCTTGCTAAAGAAGCTGAGGGTGAAGGTGATGGACTGGCCAAGCATGTCTCCAGACCTAAACCCTATTGAGCATCTGTGGGGCATCCTCAAACGGAAGGTGGAGGAGCACAAGGTCTCTAACATCCACCAGCTCCGTGATGTCGTCATGGAGGAGTGGAAGAGGACTCCAGTGAACTCCTCACTCCTCACTCACTACTTTACATTGTAGCAAAGTGTCATTTCTTCAGTGTTGTCACATGAAAAGATATAATCAAATATTTACAAAAATGTGAGGGGTGTACCCACTTTCGGAGATACTGTATGTATGCATGTGTAAGTGTTAACATCTTACAGAAAACTTTACCATATCATTGTTATAACATACTTATCATATATATAGATATATAAGATCCTTCAAATTTCGAGGTCTACACTGGTGGACTCTCCTCTTCAGTTCACCCCACAGGTTTTCTATGGGTTTCAAGTCAGGGGACTGGGATGGACATGGCAGGACCTTGATTTTGTGGTCAGTAAACCATTTTTGTGTTGATTTTGATGTTTTGGATCATTGTCCTGCTGGAAGATCCAACCACGGCCCATTTTAAGCTTTCTGGCAGAGGCAGTCAGGTTTTTATTTAATATTTGATATTTGATAGAGTCCATGATGTCATGTATCCTAACAAAATGTCCAGGATCTCTGGCAGAAAAACAGCCCCAAAACATTAAAGAGCCTCCACCATATTTAACCCTGGGCATGAGGTACTTTTCCATATGGCTACCTCTCTGTGTGTACCAAAACCACTTCTGGTGTTTATTGCCAAAAAGCTCTATTTAGGATTCATCTGACCATAGAACCCGATCCCATGGTTCCAGTAGTGTCTGGCAAACTGAAGACACTTGAGTTTGTTTTTGGATGAGAGTAGAGGCTTATTTCTTGAAACCCTTCCAAACAACTTGTGGTGATTTCAGATTGTAGTTTTGGAGACTTTCTGACAACAAGCTGCAACTAACTTCTGCAATTCTCCAGCTGTGATCCTTGGAGATTTTTTGGCCACTCGAACCATCCTCTTCACAGTGCATTGAGACAATATAGACACACGTCGAATTCCAGGTTGATTCATAGCATTTCCAGTTGACTGGAACTTCTTAATTATTGCCCTGATGGTGGAAATGGTCATTTTCAATGCTTGTGCTATATCCTTATAGACACTTCCCATTTTGTGAAGCTCAACAACCTTTTGTTGCACATCACAGCTATATTCCTTGGTCTTACCCATGGTTATGAATGGCTAAGGGAATTTGGTCCATGTGTTACCTCATATTTATAGCCGTGTGAAACAGGAAGTCATGGTTGAACAATTTCCTGTTCCTAGTCACCCAGGTGTACTGACAAATTTTAAATATCAATGGGAATATACTTCAAATATATTTATTTTTCTCAAATGAATGAATAGGGGAGCCAATAATTGTTGCACACCTATATTTAACAAATATATATATTTTTGGATAAACCTGTGTTCTGTTTGCAATTGTTTGATATCCATAAGAGCAGAGCATTTTTGTGAATTTCTTTAACAAAAGATCAAAAGGTTAATACAGTTAATACAAATGCAGTATTTATTTATTTATTTATTTTATTGAAGTAAATAACAAGTTATCCAACACCTATCACTAGTGTGAAAAACTAATTGCCCCCTTAAACTTAAAATCTGGTTGTGCCACCTTTAGCAGCAATAACTGTAACTGATAACTGGAGATCAATCTTTCACATACTTCTAGGACTAGGATTTACTCCTATGCTTTGGATCATTGTCTTGCTGCATAATCCATTAGCGCTTGAGTTTCAACTTCAACTCAAGTTTCAACTGAATACCAGACATTCTCCTTTAGGATTTTCTGGTAGAGAGCAGAATTCATATTTCTCTCAATTACTGCAAGCTGCCCAGGCCCTGAAGCAGCAAATCATCCCCACACCATCACACTTCCACCACCATGCTTGACCGTAGGTATGATGCTCTTTTTGTGAATTCTGTGTTTGATTTATGCTGGATGTAATGGGACCCTTGTCTGTGTTAGCAGTGATTTTAGCCTTGCCAGTCTTCTATGGATGCAATTTTTGCCCAGTGTCTTTCTGATAGTGGATTCATGAACAGAGACTTTTATTGATGTAAGAGAGGCCTATAGTTCCTTTGATGTGGTTCTTGGCTCTCTTGTGACTTCCTGGATGATCAGTTGCTGTACCCTTGGAGGAATTTTGGAAGGTCTGCCACTTCTGGGAAGGTTCACTACTTTCCATTTGGAGATAATGGCTCTCACTGTGGTCCTTTGGAGTCCCAGAGCCTTTGAAATAGCATTGTAACCCAGACTGATATATTTCAATAACCTTCTTCCTGATCATTTCTGGAATTTCTTTCAACTTTGGCATAGTGTGTTACTGGGTAAGACCTTTTAACCAACTTCATGCTGTTGAAAAAGTTCTATTTAAATGTTGATTTGATTGAACAGGGTTTGCAATAAGCAGGCCTGGTTGTGTCTAGTCCAGCTAAACCCCATTATGAATGCAGTTTCATAGATTTGTTAGGCCCAGTTGTTATTGGATAATTTTTTTGCTTCAATAAATAACATTATCGTTTAAAAACTGCATTTTGTGTTTATTCAGGTTGCCTTTGTTTTATCTTAGATCTTCTTTTAATTTCTGAAACAATTTAGTATGAGGTATACACAAACAGAAGAATTCAGAATGGGGCAAAAAAAAAACTTTTTCACAGCACAAGCACAATAACAAGTTGTTACTATAGAAACTATAAATGAGATGTGACTGAAATAACATACACTATGTTGATTATGAGCACTCGGGCAAGGTTAGAACACATGTCAGGAAGTGAAATACTACAAATAAGAGGATCCCGATAGAGTCAAGGGCAGGTCAAGGGCAGTTATTAGAGAATATTGATATGCCTAGTAATATCATAACATCTAATAACACTTTTATATCTTAAACGTTTTAAATGGAGTGAGTAGAAAGACTTAATAGAAGGAAAAACTATAAAAAGCATCAATATTTTCGGATTAAAACATACTTAAATATGGTAACAATATTCTTATTCTTTGTTACTTCCCTCCTCTAGCTGTATTTAGTGTCAATGTCCCTGCATGCTGGTTATCGGATGTTATCAGATGACCCTGAGAACACAGGCAGCTTCAGTGGTGTAGCCAGCAAAAGAGAGCAAAGAACAGCTTTTTCCAGTTTGTAGCTGACTGTTTTCACTTCACAATCAAGCATCGAATTACAATCACTCTACTCCAACGACTCCACTGTGAGTGCTGCATTGTCTCAAAGTGGCAGGAAGGTGATCTAAAGAATCATTATAATTATGTATTAAAATCGTCCTCCACTGGGTGGAAAACTAACACGATTATGATGTTGATGATGTTACTCAGCACAGCTGTCCGAGAGTTTATATTTCTATCGCGTGGGCTTGGAGTGGCCTCTACTGGCCACATCAGCACTTATTTTTCCAGCAGTTGCACCCAAATCTGCACAACTGCACAGGGAAAACAACATACTGTAGAAATGCAGTGAGGGGTTATATTATTACAATTCAATTTTGACAAAAATTTACAAGCTTTGTATTACAGTGTGTTATGCTTCAGTTGTAGGTTTGGACACTGCAAAAAACAAGATTTTTACAAGTGAAATATACTGAATATTGTCAAATTTATCTAGTATTTCCTATTACAAGATTATTTCTATTACTATTTCTAGACATTCTTACTCATTTCAAGCTTCTCTCTCGCTGTCTGTCTGTCTGTCTGTCGCTCTCTCTCTCTCTCTCTATCAGTGATCCTAACCCCTTCTGCTCTCCAGACCTGCCTGATCTATCCTGATGCCCTGCTTCTGGTTGGAGTTCTCATCACTTGGAAATCACTCGCTGCTGCTGAGGACGGCCCCACACTGACAGCCTAAAGATGAATGAGATTACTGAGGATGGTACCACTTAAAAACCATGAAGATGGCTTTAGACTGCAATTGATACAAAAACTTTTGGTACGATGGCTTATGACTACAGTTGCCACTAACAGTTTTGCACCCAAGTCTCCATCAGTGAACAGTTGATAAGTTCAACAAAATAGACTTCATGTTAAAACTATAATGAATTTTCTGGTTATACAATTGCTTTTTTTGACCATGTAGTACACAGTTATAGAAGGGAATTATTAATAATCGTACTATCCGGTGTCACCCAGATGAGGATGGGTTCCCTTTTGAGTCTGGGAAATACTTGCTAAATCTGACTATATGCAAAATATTTTCACTTGCTAAGATACCGTGGATGGCCTTAATGTTCCTTTAAAATTAGTACACTTAAACATATCAACATATCAACTGATTGAAACAGATGTGACAGGAGGTCATACTCAAGCACTTATTACGTATGTAAGGAATGAATGACGTGGCTTATGGTTCTTATAGGAAACTAATCAAAAGCAGAATGACAGAGTTACTGTTACCACCCCCAAAGTTTTACAGTGATTATATTTTTACTGAATGAAAAACAAAACATCATAATGTTTCTCCAACATTTAATGTTGTGGAATGTCCATGAAAAGACTGAAGACTTCTTTTTTAGGAAAACTTACTGTCACATTAAGTGTTGACACTGGAGACTCCTTCCAGAAATGTTATAAATAAACTTCTCCCTACAGAAAACTTCACCATATCAATGATTTTGATGCGCTTTTCTTTGGCAAACACAGACACAGTATATTCAAAACATTTATAGGCGAGATTAGCAAATCAGCCACAAATAAACAAGGATGCAAAAAACTGAAGCACTAACCTAGTGGTTAAGTAATCAGAATATAGTCAATATAGTCTTAAATTTATTGCCATCTTTGTTGGAAATGCGAAAAAGTGCTCTTAGGACAAAATGGATAAAATAATAAAAATGTATTTCAGCTAGCAAGATGTTCAGTCATGTTTCAGTGATATTTCTTCATCTGTGAAGGAGCTAAAAGTTGCCCAGTAGTATGTATTAAGAGTGTTATAGTGTATTGGGTCAAATAAAGGTGACAGCAGCACATTAATGCTATTTCACTACCACAGGTCCTTCATTCCAACAGCTGTCAGACTCTTTAATACAAAAACAACTTAATGTAGCACTGTTTTGCAACATCAGCCAACACCTTCATAATATTCTGCACTATGTATATTTATTCATTTATTACTCTCTGTTGCTCACCCTCTACTATGACCTTTGCAATATTCCATTTGTTATTTATCTGTATATGAACGAGGTGTTACTCATCTGTATATATTCTTATTCATCTGTACATAAAATGGTGTTCATAGTGTAAATTTTACTATTATTATTACTCTTATTCTTATTTTTCTATTCCTATTATATATCAATTCTTTTCTATTTAATGTGTATTTTCTTATCTGTTGTGTGTAATTGAGCTGCTGTAACGAGGGAATTTAGTTTATCTCATCTTATCTTATCTTCTTACATTTATTGGCCGACAGGTGGCGCTATATTATTACATTAAATGCTGATACTAACGCTCCCTTTGCATGCTATTGCAAATTTTTTGTCTGAATTATTTGTCTATCCTTTTATTAAGCTAAAGGGCTGAGTTAGCTCCTTGCATGATTTTGTGATGTCTGATGATTAACTTTTTTGGTAAACAATGCTTAGTGATTATTCTGATACTGATTAATTAAAGATACTTATTAATCAAATAACATTAATTGATTGAAAGCGTGGTTATTAATACGAATTGATCAATGCTGAGTGTGCTGTGTATCTTAAATAACTAACTATAATAATAATAATAATAATAATAATATGATGTTGTTGTTGTATTTCCGGAAGCAGCGAAGCACCAAACCCTCACGCGCAAAACTAAAGTCCAAACGGCTCGTGCATTTCCCTTTAAATAGGGTTGCGCCATCTGACTGCGTAGGTGATGTAAACAACCCTAAAGAACTGTTGATTATCCATTGTTTAAGAGTTCCCACCCAACTGTGATTACGTTATCATTTCACATCACTAGTAGTCGTGTCAGAACGATTCTTTAATATAAATGCTATTAATTTCATTCGCGTATCATTTGTTTTGGTTGGCGTCCTCCCCCGTGCGTGAGCGAAGAATGGTACGCCCAGCCCCATCTGTTCTCCTTGTTGTGAAATCGTGATTGAAACAGATTGTAGTATGTCCACTGGGTCGCGATGGCAACGGAGCAAGTTTTGCTGTTCAGTTAAAAAAAAAGTCATATGGCAAAAGGAAAGAAGAAGAGACGACAGGAGAGGAAGTTCGATACTTGCGTCAACGAACGACACCTCATGTGAGAAATTCTGAATTCGAATCTCTTTTACGGAGCGAAAAAATGTCCCTAGGATGTACAGCTTCTGTGGAGGAGATCCAGTCTTGGTGGGAAGTCCCCGCCATAGCGCACTTCTGCTCGCTCTTCAGGACGGCGTTCAACTTACCAGACTTTGAAATTGAGGTAATGCGACATGAAAAGTAGTAAATATACATGTGTATATATCTTCATTATAACGCCCGGTTGGTTTCTTTAAAGAGTCTGGAAACAACCACAACTGTCGTAACTATTGTCTCACGCGCACCTAACCCTCTAACCCTAGCTTTGTGTTATGTCTCTAAACTTGACTCTTAAATTGGGATTAGAAGTATAATTTATATACTAAAAAAGTTATACGGAGTCCAAATCAGATCAGAAAGTTCGCTCACTCGTTGTGTTGGTTTTTCATTTTATTTATCGACAAACAAACAAACAAAACTAGCTAGCTTAACGAACATTCAAAACACCGATGACGTCATTCGTGTTTGGATAACTCCATGTTGTGTTTGATGATGTTTTAAAGTCTTGTTAAGTTGTTATTGTTATTAAAAGACATAACGGGAGAGTGGGGAGTGTTTGCAGTTTGTGAACTTTTTTGTTGTTGTTCTGGTGACCTTGTTTATCTGATATCACATTCTTTTTATTTATCCATCAGATAAAGTGCCTGAGTTTACATTAACTTTATTCTTGCATCATCATCATTATAATAATAATAATAATAATAATAGTGATAAAGCCATGTTTATAAAGTGTTTGGACGTATTCTTGATTGACAGTACACATACAAGTTGTTTTAAAAAAAGTCATACACCTTTTATGATTCAACTTTTTTTGTGCTCCCAAGACTGTCTAGTCCCCTCTCTTTTTTTGTGTATTAGGTTTAAAGCCAAGTTCAGGATGAGTTTATTGTTAGTCATCAGCCAGGCTTCATTGTTCCTGAGTCATTTACAGCAGACTGGGGCTTTCAGTCTAACACTGACTCGTTTAATTAAAGGTCTAAAGGTGCTGCTTTTTAAACATTCCCTGAAATATATATAACATATATAAAAACTAGTACGTGACACAAGTTTATTGGTAGTCTGCATGCCCAAAAAACCTGGAAATGTAAAAGAGCGACTTGGACGCATCACTCGGACCCCCCCCCCTTCTTTTTTCTTCTTTTTTCTTCTTTTTTCTTCTTTTTTTCACCCCCCAGAGGTGTGAAACGCACTTGGCATCGCTTTGTTGTTAAAGAGAGAGCATTGGCGCTTTACACATCACACGCTGAGTCCCCAGGAAAGCTGTAACAAGAACAGAAAGCGGATTATTTAAGCCATCCTGGGTTGTAGTTTGTAGTGTTTGGTAATTGGATCATCTTCCCTGTCTGTTTCTTGCACGTTTGGGTCTGATGAAGACGTCGGTGCTTGTCCTCTGCTACTGATCACAAAGCAGTCTGCTGGCAATCTGTAATGGGATTTCATTTGTTGGATCTAAACAGATCAGAGAGAAGCACACCTCCTCACAGCTCTGGATTCCCTGGTTTGGTCCTGACCCATTAACCTGGGTTACAGTCTGTGTGTAGTTTTCTGGGTTTCCTCGACAGTCCCCACATACATTCTGGTATGTGGATTGGTGACTCTAAATTTGGCGCTTAGGTGTGAATGAGTGTGTGTATGGTGTCCTACGATGGACTGGAGTCCCATTCAGGCTGTATTCTCACCTCCTACCTAGTGTTTCCGGGATATGATCCAGATCCTCCCCGACTATAAGCGGGGTTAATGCTACTTTCAAGTCCACGTGGTCCCCCAGGGTAGGGGGTTCGATTCCCGTCCCTGCCCTGTGGGCAGAGTTTGCCTTGGTAGTTTCCTCCATGTACTCCAGTTTCCTCCCCCAGTCCAAAGACATGCACTGTAGGCTGATTGGCATTTCCAAATTCTCAGTAGTGTGTGAATAGGTGTGTGATTGTACCCTGCGATGGGGTGGCACCCTGTCCAAGGTGTTCCCCACCTCCTTCCCAAGTCCTTTGGGATAGGCTCCAGGCTCCCCAGGACTCTGTGTAGGATAAATGGTGCAGAAAATAAATGAATGAATGAATGGATGTTTTTTTGTATCATCAACAACAAGAAGTTCATTTTGTCTTAGTGAAAGAAGATAATGGCTTAATTATCACTTAAATCTCACCGTCCGCTGTATACGTCACGTTCATATCGACAGCTGCCGTGATGTTTTGTTACTGACATGCCTTGCCCCCCAGAAAAATACAAGTTCACACGCTATTGTATCCCAAGTAATTATGACATCGTGGTGGCATTCAGGCTATGTTTGCCTTATAAGTATGACATTTCTGACAGGACTTGAAGGCAGCAGAGTTGCTTACTAAAGGTGAATGGATTAAAAAAAGTCAGAGTTGCCAAGTCAGCATGAAAAGAGTAGCCCAGTGGTTAAACACGGTCAACTCAATATTATATACTGCTTTTAAAGTCCATTTTAAAAAGTACCAGTGTGCACAACACATGGGTAAAGAAGCTGGATTCAAAATGCACCGTTTCAGTAAATTGCTCTTCGATCCCAGTGCTAAAATGGTTTAAATTCAGTACCTGTATTATCAAACATGAAGAATAGCGATGAGAATGAGTAGGCCAGAGGAATGAGAAGATTGGGAATGTTTCCATGGCAAACTATGTGATTATTTTGGTATCTGAAAGTAGCTATGGTTTTGAGGTAAGTGTCTGTAAATATAGGAACTGTCAAGGTGTTTTCACACGGAGTCCAAATACTCGAGTGGGCACTCACACAAGGTCGACTGGGAGGGAAGAATAAGATTAAAGGGACAATTTTTTAAAGAGACAATTAAAAAGGGCTTTCTACGTGAAAGGAAGAGTTTTGAAATGATTGTGGTCTTTTATGGGAAGCGAATGAAGATAATGAAGTGATACATTGCTGAATTTTGTGGTTTATGCAGAGACGTAAAACCTTATGTTTGTGTGGCAATATGAAATTGACATTTTCTACTATATATAGTTATAAAAACTGCAAGCTTTCCTTAACATTCACTTTTGCATGCACCTTAACCACAGGTCATATTTACTTTCTGGTCACCCTTAAACTTGAAATTGGAGCATATCATAAATCTTAAAAATGGTTAAGAAAATGTGAAGATTTCATTGTGGCTGTGGCGCAGGAGCATCATGGACATTTCGACAGACAGTATCTAATTAACTGAAGTGTCACTATGACATGACAACAACTTGATCAAACCCATCAAGAGATAAAGCATTCACGTACACAGCATGATCTTTTGGGCCTACACTGAAGATTAAGGATGTAAGCTGTGTTGGTGAAATCTATTTATGGTTTCTTAAAGTTGGTGTGTCAAATATGTCATTGGCAGAAAAAACTAACTAAAAACCTCCAGTTAACTAAAACAAAAACACCAGTTAACTTAAAAAAAAAAAAAAAAAAACCTCCGGTTAATGGGGAGGGGGAGTTAGTGGGGGTTTAATAAAAAAAACTGTCCAGTTAACTACAGAAAGAAGCTCCGGTTAACTATAAAAACTATAACCTCTGGTTAACTACCACCAACCAAAAAAAAAAAAGACCCCCGGTTAACTACCACCAACCAAAAAAAAAAAGACCCCCGGTTAACTACCACCAACCAAAAAAAAAGACCCCACGGTTAACTACCACCAACCAAAAAAAAAAAGACCCCCGGTTAACTACCACCAACCAAAAAAAAAAGACCCCCGGTTAACTACCACCAACCAAAAAAAAAAAGACCCCCGGTTAACTACCACCAACCAAAAAAAAAGACCCCACGGTTAACTACCACCAACCAAAAAAAAAAGACCCCCGGTTAACTACCACCAACCAAAAAAAAAGACCCCCGGTTAACTACCACCAACCAAAAAAAAGACCCCCGGTTAACTACTAACAACCCCCCCAAAAAAAAGACCTCCAGTTAACTACCATCAGCCCAAAAAAAAGATCTTCGGTTAACTATCACCAACTTGATGCTAATGTGTTTTAACGTAAGGGGTTCTCAGGTTCTTGTTAAAAGGCTCTCTGTAATGGGGGAAGCTCATTGTTTTGTCATGCATTTTTGTAAATTTTTTCATCTATTACATATTTACTTCCTTCTAGGAAGTCTAGTGCTTATAAAGCAGAGTGTTTAACAGTTGATCTAGAAATACTAAAGATATCTTGTGTGATATTCTTGGAAAATGCATATGTGGAACATAAGTTTGTAAATCGCCATCACGCACCGACCCCCTACCTACAGCCTTCAGCTCTCCTTCCTGCAGTCTATCAGCTTAGCTCCTGTTATGAGGAGTCAATTCTGAGCGCCTCGATTAGGACGTCAAGTTCAGGTCATTTATCGTCATTAAGGGTCTTTTCATGTCACTGTTCAAAACAGTAATCCCGCCATTGAATTAGGAGGTGCTTATAATTCTTGTTAACGAGGGTTGGAGCGTGCTTTATAGATAGTCCAGGTTATAGTTTAGAAAAATCAAAAGTCTCAGAGGCAGCGGAAAACCCTTCTTGATCTTGTGCCATAATTACAGGTTTTTCTTGAATGTAAATCCAGTTTAAGGTACTAGTTGTACTAGTTTAAAAGAAGTATAAACCAGCTTAAGGGAAGTTGTGTTACGCTTGTTGCATATTTCTTCCAATATGCAACACAAGGCCGACTTTATGAAAGGGATCTGTGCGGAACGAGAAATTTACCACTACAGTCTGAATTTATAATTCATAAACCTGTAATTTATGCCCTTGTTTGAATTTTGCGAGTGAAGTTTTGTAGTTGGATGACCTCTAATTGATCTCGTATTCTTTGGCTTTCAGGGCTCTTGTGCAAGGTTTCAGATTCAATTTTATAATCATGATGTGTGGAAACTGCAAAATTAATTTTTTTTCAATTCCACAGTCCATTTCAAATTAAGTCCTTTGAATTCTGTCATCAGTGAGTAAAAAAACAAAGCACTACACTACATCAAACCTGAGCTCATTTGCGTTTCCAGTCCACAGACGTAGTGTTTTGAGCATTTGAACCTACACCAAACTGCAAAACTTTACTTACAAATAGAAATAAAGGCATGAACTACAAATTTGTACATTTTCCTCACGTCGATTTGATGCCACGTTTCTTTGCTTTGCTTGTTGCATGTGTTCACTTTTTATTTTCGAGTACTCAATGCCGCTGCATAGCCGTGTCCTAGCTTTAGTGATTCTCTTAGTCCGGTTTTGGTTTTACTCTTGAAACATATCTGGAGTCTCTGTTATAAGGCAGACTGAGCAGGACTTTGCTTTCAGCACATTCTGATAAACAGAGACTAACCGCTCTAACGGACACGAAGCAGGATCCAGATATGAGCCGTGTGTCTTTATTCAGTGTCCTTAACCAGCTAGATGCTTGGATTGGGTTCTACTGGACTTGTTGCTTTGGATAAAAGGCGTGTGCAGAATGAAGAAATGTAAATGGGCAATTCGATGCAAATGGCAGCATTACCATGGGGGAAACTACCGTTTAATTTAAATTAAAAGGATTCAAGGTCACCTGAACACACACAGGTTTAGGGGCATGCTGTTATAGGAAAATAATCAAAGATGGGATATTGTGCTGTGGCCTGATGTGCAGTAGAGTTACCCTTACAACCCAAATTTTTATTATTAACTTATTTATTTTAATATTCAAAGTGTTTTATTCCACTTATACCACAGCAATTTGGCAACAATTACAAATTTTCATTTAATTGAAGGCTGTTGTGTTGTACTCTTTATCCATTTAGTGTTACATTTAATGTTTTGGAAGGCTTACTTTATATAATGAACATCATTCTGTTCAGTCACTTTTTTAGGGCGAGACTGTAACATTCTGCCCGTGGACTACAGATGAAGAATAGCCTTTGGCTAGCTCTGGTGTATTTACAGTAATGTTTATTAATGTGCATTGTCCCTGTTAAATAAACCAATAAATAAATAAATAAAAATCACCAGCCAAATAAACTCAGCTTGTCATGTTACAGAACCCGGAAAGTCCTTTAACCTGAAAGCGTTCCCGTGTCGGAAAACGTTACTGCTACAAAGCACGGACACTGGAGACTCCTTCCACCAATGCTAAATATTGCATGCCAATAATGCCAAAAATGCTTGTGTTTGCGGCACTTTTTCCACAGAAAACTACTTGAATTGGCGATTTTGAAATTGCGTTTGAGACCTTTTAGCTGTACTCATGTTCAATTGAAGAAGCCTTTCACTGAATGCGCGTTGTAATGACATCACACGATGCGTCTTGGCCCAAATCTACAGAAACTCTGCAGCAATTCTGAAAAATTGCAAGATCCTGCTAATATTGCGGCATTTGCTTGATTGTTGCTTGATCCTGATGGCAAAATCAAGCAAGTCCTAGTATGTTAAAAAGAAAAAAAGGATGATGATGAAATGTTAAAAATAGGAAGTTGGCGTGATGAGATACTGTAATGTCCAATTTGCAGTTTCTTGTTAATTGAGTTTTGATGTGGCCTTTGACTCTGCTGGTTAACAAGATATTTTCAGAAGAGCGTGTAAATTGCTCACCTTGTTCAATATTTGACAGTGATTGACAGTAGCGTGATTTAAGCTCTTAATGCACATTATTAGGCACATTGCTACTGTTTTGAGCAAGAATGGCTTATAATGGAGAGTGTTTCAACGAACATCACACTGAAACGTCACTTAAATCTCTTCATGTCGGAGATAAATAAGCCATAAAATTTACCATTCTAGCATGCTAGCTTAGTAAACAGATTATTGCTTTATTCTCGTCTGTGTTCTGAAGGGACGGACTTTAAAAAAAAAAGTGTCAGAAAATAGCACGCAAATCCAAGTGTAAGAGGATTCTGTGTGTGTTAAATGGGAGGAAGCTTACCTGGAAGGGGATTAACTGATGACATGCTGATAGTACTAACTTCCAGAGACCAGGCGTTAGGAAGCCATTTTTTGACCCATCTGAGGGTCTACCTAAAATTTTGGCTATGATTGAGCTATAGTTGATGAAAGCCCTAGGGTGAATTGCAGGATGTCTGAAGTACAGTCGACATGTCTGCTGTCTGCAGTGGCAAATAAAATTATCATGTTATTTTTGGCCATTCAACTGTTGTCATTTCAACTTTTAACAAAAGATTTTTTACATTAGCCAGCTAAAAAGAACATTTTCTTTATATTTGGATAATTTATAAATGTAGTAGTGTAGTGAATCTCTCTAGTGCAGAATCATCTTTAAAAAAAAACAGATTCCGCCTTTTTCCAGTAATGAGCTCAAGATTGTTACATTTTAAGTTCTCAAGTGTTTTATTCCTGTTTATATTACAGAAATCTTTCCTGCGTTTACCATTTTCATACTCTTTACCTGATAGTTAGATTTAATGTTGTGGAATGTCCATGAAAACAAAATGTTCTTATCACTTATGTTATAGTAGCTATAAACAGACATCAATGAAAGAAAAATTCTTGCTTGTCAAGTTAGTGAGAAACCACAGAATGCAACATCCTTTCTCCTGAAGCTTTTCTCATGTCTGACACTAGACCCTTCTTGCATAAATGTTAAATAAAAGTCTCTCACAGAACATTTCACCATATCAACATTTACACATTTTGGAAGGCTTGTGTTATTAGGCAGTCCCTCTAGGATTTCGCGATTTTTGCCATGGCAGAAATTAATGCAAAATCGCCGCAATATTCTGAGGGGCTTGCAATTTTTTCAAAATGACTACAGACGTCAAGACGCGTCATGTGATGTCATCACAACGCACATTCACCCATAGCCCTCTTCGATTCATGTGAATCCAAGATGAGTACAGGTCTCATTTACCAACAAACATCCCTGTGAAAAATTCTCTAAGGAATATATATCGGTAAACTCGCAGAGTCTGTTATAAGTTTTTAAATTCAGATTATATCTTTAATCCAGTTCAAGTTTTTCTGATTGGATTATTATTGCGCATCTGAATGGAAGCGTGAAGCTTAGCCTCACGCCATTCTTGGTTTGTTTACAAACCCTCTGTTGATGCATCCTGCTCTGCAGAGGAAGAGTGTAAGACTTGCTCGGCAGAACGGACACGAGGATGATCGATACTTGCGCCTTCAGTGTCTTTGTGCACTGGAACTGCGCTCGCTGTATTTTATAAACGCAGTGATCCAGTTTGCTGGTGGCTGGTGCCGGTCAGCTCGTTCTCTCCAGCAGTTTGGTTCCGGTGGCCCAACAATAGAGGGGTTTTTTTTTTTTTTTGCTTGACTGTTTTTTTTCTTACTCGGCAGACTCATAAAATGGCTCCTGTCACATTGTTCCCTGGTTACACTTCACTGTCACTCTCCGCATCCCTGCTTGGAAGAGACAGTAGCTCGGCAGGAAGAGGCCCCGATCACCCAGGCTATCTCCTTGCTCTTTGTCTGAGCTGAGCACGCTTGATTTCCCAGCACTGTATCTGTGAAACGAGCCCTAAAATTTGCCCCTATGACAGGGAGTCTTGGCTGTGAGGAGGGGAGATTCAAACTCCGAGAGGGGAAAAACAAAACTTCCCTGAAAAGACCTTGAATGCTCCAGGATACCGTCGCGTACACACCCCCTTGCCAGGAAGTTGAGCCTGTCTGCTTGGCATGATTTTGGTTTTGTTGCCTGACTATTTCGATATGTCTTAATCAGGGGTGGTGGTATACATGAGCTAGCAGGGCTAAACCCCTCCCCTTTCCTCCTGCCTTTCAAGGCTCTACATCAATATTTTCAACTTTTGTGGAACCAAGCGCACGAGCGTCACTATTGGTCTTGGAAAAAAACAAAACAGAATGGTATGAAGAGGTGAGAAGCGAGGCTGGGGCTGACTTCTTTCCAGCCCAGATTGTAGATTCATGTAGTCTGTCAGTGACAGTGCTGTATAGATTGACACGCCCCTCTGTATCGATCACCATGCCATTTCGGGTAGCGATGTCATCTTTGATGTTTTCCCAATTAAACTCATTTTCCAAACCTTCTTTATTCCATCGTGATCCACCACGTCAATTAGTTAGACACTCACGCACGCCTCTGAAACTCTTGCAGACAAGATTGGTTACGTGATTCCCTTGGGAAGCTCTCCGGCGTTTCGGTTGTTAAGCTGTAGCTCATTTACGCTCATCATTAACGACTTGCATACCTGGATCTGTGGATAATTGTGGTGGCCTAAAGAGCCTTTAATTATCGCTCGTCCTTTAGCGATCACACAAGTTATTGAGAGAGTGCTAATTAAAACCATTGGGTCATTCTGTGTCAAATCACAGGGGCATAGCACCACCTGTCACGGAGCTCAGAGCCTGTGCACAACAGCATCAAAACGCTCGCATTTGGTTTTAACGTTATCGCGTAGACGGAAACACAGGATTTCTGAACAAGAAATTTTAAATTGAAAATTGAACCATATGGGACATTTCTTCCTTTAGCGTGTGAATATTTGAGCTGGACAAATCCTAGTGAAGATGAATGAGGGGGAAAGGTGAAGAACAACAAGTCACAGAAAAGATGGGGGAGAGATTTAGACCTGTTAACCTATAAAACCATGGACAGATGTGCTGTTATGCTGTTATAGGAAAATAATCAATGGCGGGGAAGTGTGGTGCGACTTACCACAACAAATTACTCCTGGAAGTGGAATATTTTCCTATGTCATAATGAGTTTTTATTTATTTATTATTCCTTCTTATATTTCAGCAGTTTGCCAAAAAGGATGCAAATTCATTGTAGATTCACATCAGCTTAACTAGCTACGTACACTCCACGTATGCTTAGATAAAGTATCCACTTTCATATCTATCTATCTTCTTACTTGTTAAAGGGAACCCCGACTATGAAGACTTGTAGGCCTTAACACAATAATTGCCCTCTCTTACTAAAATACGTTGTTAGAAACACAGGAAATATTTTTTTCGTAGCAGGACGAGATAACTGTACTAGCTACCTCCTTCACTTACAAGCTTTGTTTTTCTTCATAGAATGAGTGAGGGTGTATAAAACGACAGACAGGAAGCTGGACCAGAAGTCGGTTTTCCAGAAGAGTTTTCCCAACCACATCATTTTGTATGTTTGTTTGTTTGTTTGTTTGTTTTATCCTGAGGTTATGGCTTATACCATTATTTTTGTATTGGGTTCTATATTTTCTTAACATCATAATGCACCTGCGATGAGCATGAGATTTTCTGCTCTCGTTTTTGAGCATCTTTGCCACCTTGATTTCAGAAGAGAGCCTCTCGTCAGACCTTACCAGTGTAAGATGTGTTCACCCTCTTGTGCCGGGCCAGACTCTTTCTACCCTGCCTTTGATTCTTTGAGTCTCATTTTTTTTGGTCACGTTCTTCTCCACTTGCCTTCCTGAGAGCACCCCTTATTGCCCTATGCTCTTGAGAACAGAGTGTGTCGGGAGTGTGGGTGGGTGGGTGTGTGTGTGTGTGGGTTGGTGGGTGGGTGTGCTTTCTGCGTGTGCTGAATAGGCCCTCATTCACGATGCTCCTCACACACTGCTGCTGCTCCAGCTCTCTCCCTGTTGGCATCACCATGACTAAGTCACAGATGGTGGCTCTTTCTTTCTTTGCCTTTTTCCCCCTGGAGGGTGGAGGTGCTCCTGCCTGGGTGCTGCAGTTCATCTGGGCTTCCTTTTCTTCCAGCCTCTCTACAGCCTGATTGTAATAGGAGATTTAGTCTGTAGTCTGGCAGAACAACAGTTGAGGGCATGCTTGTGTGTGTGTGTGTGTGTGTGTGTGTGTGTGTGTGTGTGTGTGTGTGAAGCAGGTGGATCGAGCTGAAAGTAAATGATCTGTGTCTGCAGTTTCTTTCTTGCGAGTTTTGCTTACTGTATATTTTCATTAGCGTTTGAGCCACTCGATGCCACAAGGTTTTCAGTTTATTTATGAAGATTTGTGGTGTAGTAAATAAACCAAACCTATGGCTCAGCTTACATCACTCTTTCACTGGAAGTATGTGAAGATCTGATATACCATCTGTTTCCGTGATTACACCAAGGTTGTCGCTTTCTGTGAAATATACACGAAATATCAAACTGAATTTTAGGTTGTAGTGTCGTGTTTCCATGATGATGACACAATTTTAATTTATGGGTATTAATTATAGTTTTATATAACCACCCCCCCACCCCACCCAACAATCATAAACAAGCATAAAGACAAAGAACAGAATGCTGAGAAGGTTTTTCTAAAACATTCTCCTTATCATTTGAGTTTGAATCCTGTCGATGCCCACGTTGAATCCTGAATCCCACGTAGTTGCACTCTATGGAAGAAATGGATGACGTTTTCTCTGTCTCCCCTGACAATCAGAGCAACTCGTCAGTTTCTCAGCACTAATGTATGTGGAAGAATGTGAACAGTGCTTTCTTCTCGGTGTGTTGTGCCGCCCTGTGACGCAGCAGTTTGAAAAGACGTCCTGGAGGAAGCGAGACACCCTCCCTCCCTCCCGTGTAGGTTTCTGTTGTTGTGTGACGTGAGACTCCTTCCAAAAATGTTCAATAGACGTTTCCTCACAGGGAATTGGACCATATCAACAACTGCACAATTTATATGTAGCGCCCACCATACTAGTCCCCGGTGCTACTATAGAAATGACAACGTAACTTTAGAATGAGAGCGTCAACGTAGACCCACGTCCGAAACTACTGTCCGAGTCGCAGTTTTATGAAACAACTCGGCACCTTCTGGCAAATCAGATTGAAGAGAGGAAGCGGGGAAAAGAGGTTTGCATTTTAAAGAATACCACATAGCCCTGGCATCACAAGACACCTCTCGAATAAAATCGAGCCTGGAGTTTCTTTGATCACAACAAATGATCTTTGTTCTGCTTCTACCACAGTGATTACAACCTTGTAATTTATTAACGGATGACATATCGGACATTAACAGTTTATAGATTTAGTTTGTTATTATCTGTTACTCTATTCAGTGTTGTGGAACGTCTGAGATACAAGTTAGTTCCAGTTCTCACTTACACTATAGCAACAATTAATAGTCATTCCCTGACCTGCATCTGCCTCTCTCTCTCTCTGGGTTTGGAGCATCTGCAATACAAGTCGTACCTGTGTGGGAGCTATTACTATAGAAACGATAACGTATTTGAACGAGCGCATTTAATATAAACCTGTTGTTCACGTTACAGCCGGAGTTACAGTCCGAGCCGTGCCGTTATACAAATACCTTCTGACCAATCAGATTTGGAGAATTCATCCGTCTTGTCGTATAGATGTCTGCGTAAGTCCCGATCCCTCTTGCTTTGGGTACGGTCACACCCCGAGTCATTAAATGAGCCTCATGTAAAAAACAGATCTTTTTCAGTGTAAAGAAAGTCCACAGGCTTAATCTGCTCTTGGGATCAATAATACCTTTAGTCTCGGGGTCTTCCTAACAGCCGTGCTGAGTTACATTGTAATAATCCACTCCCCTCCCCCAGGCATGATTGACAGGTGAGCGCGGCAGTACATGCATCAGATGGCTTCACACGGGGAGTTTGTCGTGTGTGTGTGTGTGTGTCGGGGGGTGGGGCACACACTCCTTAGGGTTTGTTTCAGCCGCCTCTATTGTTTCCTCTCCCTATGGCTCCCTGTCTCTGTCTCCAGAAAACACACAACACTCTCTCCGGGAGTTTGCTGAGCTCAGAGTGAAACTGGAGATGGAGTGATGGTTTAGTTTACTCTTATAAGTTTTGTGCTAATCTGCAGTTTGGGGTTTTGGTAACTGTGATGCAGGAACATACTGGTTTTGAGATGGATGAGAAAATTCATGTCTCATCACAGGTTGCACCTTGGGCTTCCCTTAGACAGCTGAATGTGATAAAGGGGGTGGTGTTTGTGTGTTGGGTAAGGTGGTGGGGGTAAGCTGCAAATGTGTTACCCCACAAACCCTTAAGAGTTTAGCTCTTGGGTATTGGGAAGCCCAGGCTCAGTGCTATACGTGACACAAACATACACATGGGGAGACGTGAGGGAGCCTGAGCCCATGGAGGAGGAGGGATGTGTGTGTATGTGTGTGTTTGAGCCTGTTGTATTGATGTACTCGATGTCTATGTGCTTTGAGAAGCTGATTGAGTAAGTCTGGAACAAAAGCCCAGCGAGACACACTCATTTGCTCTCAGGAACAGTTGTTTGGGGAGACACAGGATCACAGGGATCA
The DNA here is from genome assembly GCF_023375685.1 of Ictalurus furcatus. NCBI lineage: Eukaryota > Metazoa > Chordata > Actinopteri > Siluriformes > Ictaluridae > Ictalurus > Ictalurus furcatus. The sequence goes on from NC_071262.1 coordinate 21,197,938, forward strand.
CTGACGACACATTAGGCCAAAAAAAATCTATAATTATTTATTTTTTATTATACTTTATACTATTTACTTTTAAACAGCTTGTAGGAGAGCAGCTACTCGTGAGAATGGCTTACACTCTACCACATAGAGTTTGTTGGTAGAAACATATCCTAGCTAACTCTTACTGATAATGTTAAAAAAAAAAACACCTTGTTCCAAGGATTTTAAGGTTTGTTTGTTTATCCTTAATAAACAGTGATAGTCTCGAAGGCCAAACCACTTTTTGCTGTTTGAAGCCTCCACCATAAATTTGCCAAGCATGCAGTATGTGTAGCCTGAGACCTAATTAGTTTTGTAAAAGATACGGGAAAGGAGACCAGACCAACAGCTATTCATGATTCATACGGTCAGAAAGGAAACGGATATTTGTGTGGAGGTTTTTCCTGTAGGGACGATTAACTCCTCTTGTAGCTAATGATCCTCACCGAAAGACCTGAGCTGTGATCTCAACCCCAGGAAGTGTCTGACCACCCAGCCTTGACATTGAGACAGGTCTGGCTCTCTTTGTTGACTGTAAAAACAAAAATTTGGATCCCTTTTCTTTTTTTCTTTTTTTTTGTGGTGTCAAAGTGAAAAAGTGAGCAATTCAAATTTTGTGCGTTCGGATAAATCTCCTGAATTTCCAACATCCGACTAGAAAAACCAGAGAAATCGCCCCTCGAATCAGAATTCCTACTCAAAATTCAGAAAGGGCTCCATATCCTGAACTCTGGGTTGAGATGCCACATCAAGATGGCTGCTCACACCATCAACATTAAATAAGCTTGCTTCGCAATACTTCACTTTTCACACTACTTTGAGGTCACAACTTGTTATTCCCAACCTCTAACCAGGAAAAGCTAAAGAAAATACCCCCTTGAAATTCCTACTTGTCAGCTTGGAGTAATCTTATCAACTACAAGTTCTTTCCCAAATCCTGTGGTTGTAAGTACAGTACTTGTTTGGAAGTGTAACCTCGGTGTGCTGAGATCTATGACAAACTATAGATCTTTACCCATTCTCTGCACACAAAACTCAGCATGGCAAAAGACACGACTGTGGAGGTTGTTTGCAGGAAGGAGGAGAGACGAGTCTTTACATGGTGGTGATGTCCCCACCCATCCCCCGTATTCCCCTTAAGTAGCAATGGCTGTTAACTGCTCCTCACCATCTGTGGCAGGCCTCTGGTATGTATCAGGGACTGACACTAGCAACGTCCTGGTTTTGCCTGGCCTCCGAGGCCTAGGAGACTGCTGACACAAGCCAATCAAAAATGCCTGATCAGCTTTTTCTTCAAGGGGTCATTTGCCTTCAGCAGATCTTGAAGCTGTGGGCTTTAATTGAGTTGCTCACCATCATAGTCAGTAAAACTGAGTCAGCTTGTTTGTAATGTGGCTATTTTGTTTTCTAGTAACTTGGGCCACAAAGGTCTTGAAGCTAAAAGATGTTTAATTATGTGCTTAAATCATTCAGGTGACTTAATACTATAATGATTTTGGGTTGGATGAGATTTCAGTCAGTGGCCTCATGACATTGGATGAGATTTCAGTCAGTGGCCTCATGACATGCCTGTACTTCTACTGTGAACCATTTCATGGGATTAGATGAGGGTAGATTAGGATAAACTTTGTTATTTTGCAGAGTACAGTAGAGCAGTGGTAGCTCACTGGTTAAAACGTTGGACTACTGATCAGAAGGTTGGGTTCAAATCGCAGTAATCCTTGAGCAAGGCCCTTAACCCTCAACTGCTCAGTTGTGTAAAATGGGATAAATATAAGTCCCTCAGGATAAATGCATCTGCCAAAATGCTGTAAATGAGTACAAAGAATGCAGTTACACTATATGGGCAAATGTTTGTGGACACCTGACCATCACACTCATGTGCATGGTGAACATCCCATTCCAGATTTCCCCTTTGCTGTTATAATAAGCTCCACTCTTCTGGGAAGGCTTTCCACTAGATTTTGGAGCGTGGCTGTGGGGTTTTGTGTTCATGTAGCTATAAGAGCATTAGTGAGGTCAGGCACTGATGTTGGTTGAGGAGGCTTGTGGTTCAGTTCATCCCAGAGGTGTTCAGTGAGGTTGAGGTCTGTGCAACCTTAGCAAAGCATGTCTTCATGGAGCTTGCTTTGTGCATAGGGGCATTGTGATGCTGAAACAGGTTTGGCCACCTCAGTTCCAGTGAGGGGAAGTTGTAATGCTACAGCATATAAAGACATCCTACGCAGTTGTGTGCTTCTGACAGTTTGGGGAAGGATCACATGGGTGTGATGATCAGGTGTCCTCAAAATTTCACGGTTCCACTGTGGCTTGAACTGCAGGTAGACCTGGATTCAATCTGATATTCGGTATTTGCATCGGAAGAAAGTGCTGGGGAAAAAAGAACAAACCTCAGCAGCTTTTCTGCTTCTTGGGAACATTAGAGGCTTAAATGCCAAACTCGGCTTAAATCATTTGTCTGACAACATTTTGGGTAAATACACCATCATTAGGAAGCTTTTATCGCTTTCTTGGCGTTGATGCTCAGTCTAGTCTCTCAAGCAGCAGTGTTTCCTGGCAGACTAAATGGCAGCTTTCCAGGTCTGATCTGAAACCACCTGTGTCTTAGACAGGTGTTTGGGCTTAGTCCATGATGCAGATTGTTGGTGCAGGATTTTTTTTAAAAATGCTGGTTGGCCAGAAAAATGGGGGTGAAAACTTTTTAGAACAGGAAAACTAGTTTTAAGTGTTCACATGTTTAGTTGTTTAAAACGAATGAGGGGATGGATTGCCATAAGCGTCCTTTACAATTTATGTAGAGAATCAGCTGTGGGGGCTGGACAAATAAGATGGCATTCAGTGACGTATTCTTCTGACCTCGTATTGTTGGTTCACAATTTATTTTTTAAAATATTATTTTATTATATATTCAAGGTAATAAATTCGAGTAAAATTACCATGTAATCAAATGAATGAATTATCTGGGTGTTATATAAATTAAATATCGTTTTTTTATTAAAACGAGCAAAACATTTTTGAATGGTGAATATTAATGATATTATTATTATTATTATTATTATTTATTATTATTATTATTATTAGAAGAAGAAGAAGAAGAAAACTATATTTTAATGATTAATTGGCATGATACATGTTTGTGGAAAACTACCTCAAGAAACTTCAACCTGTTATCTAAGATACACCATTTGGTTCATGTACATTTTTACTGTTAATTCAGGTTTAGTCACGAACATTATCACCATTTAGGAAGTTCTTTTGGAGTATGGTATGAACGATGCATCAAACTGCCCACTTCAGTTGCCCTGGATGTTCCCAAACAGTGAGCAAAGCATGGTGGGACTGGGCTAGTTTAAATTTCCAGCTGTTGAGGGGGGGGGGGGAGTTGGCTTGTGCGGAAGAAAGAAGCCATACACACCACATTTATTTCCCTCCTTTGCCATCTGAGCTGCTGAATGGCACTTCAAAGCCGGCGTGTGGTGGTGCTAATCCCCCACAGCCGGACTCAGGTTTGAAGTGTGATCAAAGTGCAGCCTGCACCGATAGATGGGCTCTCTTCAGCTCGTTGGTTGTCAGGGGACCATGAAGTGTGTATGAGCATGATGAGGATCTGAGGAACCTCCAGACCAACTCCACACTTTCACCAACGTAGCTTGTTGTACTGAACCATTCCCAGATTTCTGTTGTATATCAGTTCAGTCATGAGTACAAAGGAAAACTGTGATCTCATGAGTCGAATTTCAGCTCGTCCGTTTTCTTGGGCTCTCTTGAAGATATGAAGAAATGAATATTTATTATAAGCAGTTATAATGAGCGCCAACCCTGATCTGAAAGGATGCGTTGAAATGGATGTGAAGTGGGTGCTTTGAAGGGAAGACTTGATGTAAAATGTCACGATGCGAATATAAATTCGACAATGAAAGGGCGTCTGATTACCGCAGGATCACAACCTTTTTATTTATTTATTTTGTGTGTGTGTGTGTTCCGCCCAGCCCACTTGACAGCCAGGCCAGTCACCTTTCAAACTCAATCCCACACCAATTGACTCCTTCAAATAAGACTCTGACACATCCATTCTTTCTTGTGCTGAACACCTGTGCAAGCAGATCGATAGCTTTTAAATTACTCATTAAGATCCTCCCAGGAAGTTCAGTTGGCTCAGCATTTTTAAAAAAAAACGATAGACAGTTGGTGTTTTCTTTGTCAGAGCTTGAAATAAAGAGTCTGGATTTTTTTTTTCTTTCCTCCTAAGCACTAACATGTGTTGTTCAAACTCTCTCTCACTCGCTCGCTCGCTAGTTTTTCATCTTGCTGATGCCGTCCTCAAGGTTTTCCGTGGCCCCACGTAGCCAGGAGGTGTGTTAGCCGACCTCTGCCGACCCCGGTTCTTTCTGCTGTCTCTCTGGAGAATGGCGGCAATCTGCAGCTTGAGTGAATCTCGCAATGTATCGAGGTCTGCCTATCCTGCCCTTGAGTTAATGTTTGAGTGTCACTCTGCTCTTCAGGAGGAAAGGGGGAGGATATTTGGGGCTGAGGTTGAAAAGTGTGCTCTGTTGCCTGAGGGACTGAGCAGCAACCTTGAGTCCTTGAGAGAGGGTCGAAAACGAAAGAGGCTAAAGCTCAGTGTAGTTGCTGTGCTTCTTCTTGAGAAGGGGGAGCTAAATGAAATTGACATGGGTCACAGGGGAAGAGTGGAGGGGTAGAGTGTGAATTTGCATATCTGCCCTCTCAGCTATCTTTCAGCAGTGCATTTGGGTAGGGCGGTGCTCGGGCGCAGACGAAGGAGGTGGTTTGGTAGCCGTAGCCTTTTGGGCTCCTGCTGGTGCCAAGTGTTTTGGCTTCGTTTTCTTTCAGCATGCTGGAGTTTACTCTCCTGCTTATTGCCGCTTCATAAAGTCTGAATAGTGAGCGCACAGTGCCGGGCCGGAGAAGGGTAAAGGTTGAACTTGAACCTCAGCTGCAGGAGCCTTGCTGAGAGCCTTGAGGCATTTTTTAGGAGCACAGGCTTGAGGCTGTCCAGCTCAAACCAAAGCAGAGGATATTATTAGGATACATTTTCTATAACAACACATCCTGGAGGGTTCTATTCCTCTTATACCATAAATGTTATAATAATAATAAATCAAAATCTCCTTACAGAAAACTTCTGAAAACACTGTAATTAACCGTGTATACATTTTTACTTGTTAGCTTTAGATTGCAGTGGCTTTGCGTTCTCCATATATGTCGCTGTGACTTAGCTGTATAGATAGATAGAGTTTATATAAAATCATGAAACATTTTAAGTACTGCTGGCAGTAATGTCAGCGCTGCTGTTAAAGAAAATCAACACATTCTGAGCAATCAGAATCAAGACTTTAATAGAGCTGTGGTATAAAGTGAATTATTGTTCTGTGTAGAGCATGTTAGCTCTTTGTTAATGTCTGCAGCCTTGCTTGTTCCTAAAATTTGACAGTCCTGATTTACAGGATGCCTTCATGGTCAAGATATAAAATGCTAATAAATAAATAAATAAATAAATAAATAAATAAATAAATAAAGTTGTATTTCATTAGCAGTCTCTAAATGATTCTCAAAAACCCTTCAATCTCAGTTACTGTTAGCCCAAGCCAGGAACTCAACCCTGGTCCGTCTTAATACTTTATTGAGGTGAAGCATTTCTCCTGTAAAAATGGGACGACCCCGGTCGTTAAACCCGATATGCTCTCATAACTTGGTAAAAAGTGGGGCTTGTAAAACCCTGTAAAAATGGCTGACCTCTGCTCCCTGTGGCTCTGTGTGTGTTTGTTGGTTAGGAGCTGGAAGAAGCGCTGCTGAAACAGGACAGGGACTTCCTCTCCGAGCTCGTCTGCTGTCTCCTGCAGGGATGTTACCAGCGGAACGACATTACGTAAGTCTTTTTCTTTCAGTCACAGCGACTCCAAATTTAGTGAATCGGAGGCTTGATATTACTTTCGCAACCATCACCAGCACTCTTGAAGAATGTGTCATAGCTCGTGCAGCAGGTTGGGCTGACCCACCACATTTGTCATGACACGCTTGAACCGTTCTGGCGGTTTGCCCGAGGCAGCTGTAGCCTCATTTCCCCGAAATGGGTGTTTGCGTTAGTGGTTTAGTCAGTGCTCTGTGTGTGATAAATGGCTTGATCCCTGAGGGACGCAAATATCTCATCAGGTAGAGTAGCACCTATAGCTACGTACATACCACAGGTAGAAATGACCCTGCTGGCACATGTAGTTAACAGAACGGTTTATTGGACTGGACAGCTGCTGGGCCCTGGCCTTTTCATCCACACACTCGCTTGCTGAGCGTCCTGGGGGGGTTGGGGGGACAGAGGGAGTGATAGAATAGTGGGGGGCCTGCAGCTGTGTGAGAGTGCATTCTGCTTTCTCCAGATAAGCCCATTCTTTCCCTCCATTCTCCTCTCTTTCTTGTCTGTGTTGTGGCAGGGTTCACCCCTGGCCTGGCCTCTTGTTTCTGTGCATCCTAGCAGGAACTCCAGCTCTCCTTGCTTTTGGATGAAGCCAACACAATGTGACCCAGAACTAATGCTTGTTTACCCAGTCCAAACCAACGTGATAATGGAGCCAAATAGACGCCTGTCGTATCTTTTATGGGCCTTCAACTCTTTCAGTCATATGCATACATTGCTGTTCATTTGGTCAGAAATGAAATGATTCCGTTCAAATTGATTGAGGTTGAGGTGATTCATTTTTGGTTCAGTAGCGGCATCATTGTATACACTTGAGCGGAAAGGTTTTTGGGTGGAAATGGAAAGCGAACCTCTACTTTGGAATTTATCACCAAAAAATAGATTTGAAGTGTGGGTATATCCAGTAACAAGATAGCATACCGAAACTTAAATTCAGTAAAATATAAAAATATTTGACAAGTAAGACTGAATAGTTGTACCGTGATTCCCTCGGTCTCCAGACCCGGCCCGAAGAAATCAGGGTTACAACAAATTTAGCAGGTTGAAGGTACTTATAAAACCAAACCGTGTGCATACTAGTTCTGACAGAACTCCCAGACAGGACGACACAAACTCACTTTGGAGCCAATCCGTTTTTGTTTTTGTTTTTCCCCCACTATTTTTATTAACCCATTTTCTCACAGTTTGGTAATTTGCCAATCCCCACCCACTGGCTAGCTCTTTATTACAGGTGAAGTCTAACCTGCTTCTATCCAGATGAAATGAAGTCTTTTTGAACTGCTGCACATGATACTGTGACATACTCTGAGGAAAGCGTTCACAGAGCGCTCACAGACTCCCGTGATTGGCTGGTGTTGCTTTGATTGACTGGTTAGACTAACGCCATCACACCATCCCTCCCACCCAGAGAGCATGGTCAGTTATGCTCTGTTGGACTCCCGGTCACGGATGGCTGTGACATCCTTGGGATTCAAATTCTCAATCTTCTGTTTAACCAGTTTGACTACTTCTGATGGTGAACATTGGTGAAACCTAAAATAATGCTGCTGATGTACAAAACACTTGCAATTGATGAACATGGGATTAATGTGTCATTTGAACAGATCAAAGGCTGTATAACTGGAGGCAATACTGTGGATGTTCTCCTTGTGTCCATGTGGGTTTTCTCCAAGTTCTCTGGTTTCCTCCTACCTTCCAAATACACACTGGTGGTGGATTACTCTGAATTGCCCCTAGGTGTGAATGAGTGTGTGGTTGTGGTGCCCTTCATCAAACTGGCGTCGCATCCAGGGTGTATTCCCACCTCATGCCCAGTGTTCCTGGGATTGGCTCTGGATCCACCACAACCCTAACCAGGATATAGCTCTTACTGAGGATGAATAAAGGAACTGTTTAGATAGCAATAAGTTGATGTTCAGCCATAAACTAATCTTACTTTTTTATTTTATTTTATTTTGATTTTAATGCAGAAATTAGGGGGGGGGGGGGGCAGCAAGCTTAAAAGTAGCTAAATACTGTACAACTTATTTCTCCTGTCAGGCCTCAGGCTTTCCGTAGGTACCTGGAGGACATCATCAGCTACCGCTGGGAGCTGGAGGAGGGTAAACCAAACCCTCTGAAGGAGAGCTCTTTTGAGGAGCTCCCAGTCCGCACACAGGCGGAGATCCTGCACAGGCTGTGTGACTACCGCTTAGATGCTGCTGACGTCTTTGACCTGCTTAAGGTAAGACTCGCTCCATGAGTGCAGAGTAAAGCTGTGCTTCTATAAACACATCCCTAATACAAAAAGAAACTGTAGTGTGTACAGAGCATTTCATAGAGATGAAGAGATGGTGATTAGATATGTGAAAGTTTATTTATTTATTTTATTTTTTTTACTGTGCAAAACTATTGGCACCAGAAAACTGGAACTGAGCATTTTTACTTGGCCACCGGTTTTTGTTCCTGCTCAAGAGCGGTACCAACAGCTAATGATATTTATTTCTTTAATTTTTTTAAGAATGATCTTTTAATCATGTTTCATTCCGGCAAACATGGGGTTTTGTTTTTCCACAAGGAATTTTCATGTCAGTGCATAACTCAATTTAGCTTAACTTAAATGTACTTAACATGCCCGAGTTTTAACAGCTATATCATCAATTATACGACATCCGTTAAATCAGTGACATACCTGCTACAAATGAAACACGAAATATTACTTTACTAATACACAACATTTCTCATTTTGGGTGTTTCTAGTCTTTCAGCTGTTTTTTTTGACTGACGTGTCCTTTCTTGTTCCTGACCTTTTCTCTCAGGGGCTGGAGGCAGACAGCTTGCGTGTCGAGCCTCTTGGTCAGGATGGACACGGTGCCCTTTACTGGTACTTCTACGGCACTCGCCTGTATAAAGAGGAGCCTATCAAGAACAAGTCCCCTGAGCTTGGGTATGCTGAAGGAGGGGGACATTAGTTAGAACGGAAGGTTTAATGCAGTGTTCATGTGAACAGTTTAGTTAAGATCCAGTAATGCAAAGTGAAAACATGCTTTCTTCTTCTCCTGATTCGTTTCACAGTGAAATCTCTGAAATAAGAGCACCTGAGAAAAAAAGGAGGGGAAGACCCCCGAAAAAGAAGCATGAAGATTCATCACCAGTGTAAGACTTTTAAAGACTATATATACAGTATCTCACAAAAGTGAGTACACCCCTCACATATTTGTAAATATTTGATTATATCTTTTAATGTGACAACACTGAAGAAATGACACTTTGCCACAATATGAAGTAGTGAGCGTCCTATTCCACTCCTCCATGACCACATCACGGAGCTGGTGGATGTTAGAGAACTTGTGCTCCTCCACCTTCTGTTTGAGGATGCCCCACAGATGCCCAATAGTGTTTAGGTCTGGAGACATGCTTGGCCAGTCCATCACCTTCACCCTCAGCTTCTTTAGCAAGGCAGTGGTCATCTTGGAGGTGTGTTTGGGGTCGTTATCATGCTGGAATACTGCATACTGTGTGTGGAGTTATTTTGAGGGGACAGCAAATTTACACCGTTACACAAGCTGTACACTCACTACGTCATATTGTAGCAAAGTGTCATTTCTTCAGTGTTGTCACATGAAAAGATGATATCAAATATTTACAAAACTGTGAGGGGTGTACTCACTTTTGTGAGATACTGTGTGTCTATATGAGAGAGAGAGAGAGAACCCAATTAATCAAGTGAGACAAAAATATTATACTTGGCCATTTATTTCTTGAGGAAAATGGTCCAATATTGGACAAGTATATGAATGTTTGCTTTCAGTATCTGGTGTGACCCCCTAGTGCAGCAATAACTGCAACTAAATGTTTCTGGCAACTGTTGATCAGTCCTGCACGTCGGCTTGGATGTCCATTATCTCAAGCCTAGCATGAGATAAAAGTGTTAGGCTGCTTTCACTCTAGGCATTTCCCCCTCAACTGTCAGTGCAAGCCTATGCAAAGCAGCTTCTAGGCTGGTAGAATGGGGCTGGTTTTAAAAAGCTGTGCCGCCATGGGTTTTTTTTGGTTTGCTTTTTTTAAGTTAGTTACCATGGAGTGCTTCTAAAGTAAAAAAAAATAATAATAATAATTTCCTGAATCGTTGCGATAAGTGACATGTGCTTTTTATTTCCTGACCAATCAGATTATAGCTTGGCCAGCAAGCAATAAAAATGAACATGGAGTGGCCACGTGTTGGTGAACGAGTGATGTGCTTAATGATGTGTTCTGTTGGAGATATTTTAGTGTTGAGATTTGACCAATGCAATGGTAACTGGAGATAAAAAAAAAAGTAATAAATTTTATATATTATAAAAAAAAACACACAATTTATATATGTGTGTGTGTGTGTGTGTATATATATATATATATATATATATATATATATATATATATATATATATATATATATATATATATATATATATATATATAAATAAAAAATGAGTGAGGTATATTGATATCCACTCTCACAGACACCGGTTGATTATCTGTATACGTTAGGACTCGTTTATCGAGACTGATACGAACAGATTTATTCATACACCATTCGTATGAGCATTTAAATAAGTAATTTAGTATTCATGAAAATCTAGTAAATTCAGAAAAAAACAGTAGCCTAATCATGCTCCTGAGAGAGTGTGTGTAAAAATAACTAATGTAAACCTCAACTTGATCAACTTCAAATCATATTATCATATATTTACATGAACCAGAATTTCCACTTCTGCCTTTTAGCTTTTACCGTGATGGTTCAGTTCATGCTCCCAGCTGTTTGTTTGTATCAGAAACGCTATGTGCACTTTTTTCCGGTTGATTGACATGCATATGTGAGTTTAGAAGAAAATCTTGTTTCCGAAACATTTGTAAATCTGGCAGAAAATTTTAATTGACTTTTGCTTATGCAAAAATTACACACAACAAAAGATTGATAAGTGAGGCCCAGACCTGTCTAAATGCTGTTTGGTCACATAAGCACACCAAAGCTTAGACAAGCTGCCTTCTTTTTGCAGTAGTGGCTTAATGTTGAAAAATAAATCTAATCTCTGTGACGGGGCTTCTCAAACTTCCTTAGCAAAGATTTATTATACAAACAGAATTCAAGTTAGAAATTAGGCTCATTATTTAAATGTGTATGGAAAGTTGACATTATTTATAGGCCTGCTTGTTTGAAGTATTGAGGCTTGGAGTAAATACACTAAATGCAAGAACTCCAACAAATATGATCAAAAACTATTGGCACTACAAGAGCTACTGTATAGATGTAGGAACTTATTATTACCTTACTATAAGGTTCATAATGGTGCTTTGTGATTTCTGCAAAAATTAAAGAGGGGCTATGACTTATGGACCCCTGGGGGTGGATTAGAGAGTGTGTGTGTGTGTGTGGGTGTGTTTGATGAGTCGCTTATTTCACATCAGCACAGAGGCAGTGGGTTTCCTATGGACCAATCTGCCATGTGTGAAAGCGGCTTAATTTGACATCTCCTGTTGTGTATTTCAGTGAGATTGAATCTATGCAAGATGAAGAGAACAGAGAGGAGGAGCCGCAGCTGAGTAAAGGTGAGTTTATGAACAAAGCAAGAACATAAGCGATTTTTAAAGGACTTCCATTACCACTTATTACATCCCCATTTATGATCTGAATACTGATCAGGACCGTAATATTGTGAGCTCTGTGAGAACTTACAAGTGTGTGTGCGTGTGTTGTGACAGAGCGCAAGCGTGGAACCTGGTCTCTGGTGTGTGAAAATGAGGAGCAGTGGACCAGGCTGGCTGAGAGCATTAAGGACAAAACCTCACCTCAGGACCGGCACCTGTTTCGCATCATTACCCAGAACTTCCTGCCTGAGATCAGCAGCATGATCGAGCACAAGGCAAGACTCGAGTATTTTACATTTTTATTCAGGGGCTTAAATAGTCAGTATACACACACACACACACACACACACAAAAACCACAAATAGAAAGGAACCTGATATTGATAGCTTTGCTATTCAGCCTACAATAAAGCTTTAGTTTCATTTATTTCAAATCATAGCAGTGTTTTTACAGCATGAAATATTTTTGATTACATGGGGTTGGATTTAGGGACATTTTTAGTGCATCTATTAAATTTAAGTGCCACATGTTGGCCAGAGCCTGTAGAGTCTAATTTTATCATATTTTTCTCGCTTAGTATTTTAATTTCTTCGCAGGTTTTTTCAGGGTTTTTTTTTCAGCATTATTGCCAACATTTTAAAAAACATTTTCAAAAAATAATAAATCCCACTAAAACCAATTCTGAAAAAGCGCACGAGTAATAGGACATCATAAACTGTAAGGATTAAGAGCATATTAAGCGATAAAGATGTTTACATAAGGTTGTAGTAAAGAATTGAAATAAAATTGCACACAGGCGATCGAATGAGAAATGACCGGCCACAAACTAACAGCTTGGTCAGCAACCATGATAAAATACACTCTGAGCACGATCATAACACGCACTGATTCGGAACCGGTAAAAATGGTAAATGGTGCACTTATATAGCGCTTTTATCTAAAGCACTGTGTCTCATTCACCCATTCATACACACACTCACACACCAATGGTAGCAGAGCTGCCATGCAAGGCGCTAACTTGCCATCAGGAGCAACTTGGGGTTCAGTGTCTTGCCCAAGGACACTTCGGTATGTGGAGTAATGTGGGCTGGGAATCGAACCGCCAACCCTACTATTAGTGGACAACCCGCTCTATCACCTGAGCAATGGCCGCCCCAGGTTGATGTGCAGGTTGATGCTGAGATGTCAGTGTTTTCAAAAACGTGTTTTTCATTGAAAAGTGTGAAAAAGGAGTTTTAAAATATCTCCCCAAACTCTCACAAAAAATGATTTTGGTTGTGTTTGTCAAGTACACATCTCCCACATCATTTTCCTACTCTGTGCTAAACATCTCCATCATCTGCCACTTTATATTTTCCTTTACCTGTCAGTGTGAGTCATGCACAGAGAGCTAAATGCACATTGACCTCAGATGGAACAAAGAGTGGGGCATCTTTCATAAACCTGACATACAACACAAAGAACCCTGTCTGAGTTAATCTTATGTAGGCCCTAACAGGAGGCAGGCTCTCCCCTTCAGCCGGCCAGAGCCTAGTGACTGACGGCATGCAGCGTGGCCGGGTGAGTGACCTCTTAAGTGGCTCCACTTGAAGCAGTTCATCTCTCTCTGCCAAATTTAAGTGCAGTGTAATAATACACTCAGCACTCGGAGATATTTATGGTGCCCTTACGATAAACCATAAACCTTTTTTCCCCTCATAGTCACCACTGTGACTGTGTGTAAGTTTTCTCACACTAGTATGCAAGGTTATTCTAAGTCATTGTTAACTGCTTCCATTTTGCAAATTGACTTATTTACATTAACTCGCGGCGAGGTGAAGCAAAGGGTAAGCCCGATAGAGCACGACTTGACCCCAGTGACGACCTCCGACATCCCTACACTTTTAAAAACGCTCCCCAGAGAATGTGCCTGATCGAGCGCGGAAGAAAGATGGGGAAAACTCATCACATTCTTTTTTTTTTTTTCCTTTCTTTTTTTTTCTTCTCAGGAGAAAGAGCAGTTGCAGAAACTGTTGAATCCTCCTGTCCGAAACTCTTTGAGGCTTTTTGACAAGCACGTCGTAAACAAGGAGGAGGTATGTGTCCTTTAAATTCTGCTTTTAAATCGTTTTCTTTTAGTATCTTTTAGAATTACATGAAATACAGCGTGATGTAAATCCGCTCGTCTGTTTACTTCTGTACGGATTTCCTATTAACACTTTTGTCCAGCAATGCTTCTTGAATTATCGATTCTGATTGGTCAGAAGGTGTTACATTTACATCTATTCATTTAGCAGACGCTTTGATCCAAAGCGACTTACGAATGAGGAAATACAATCAAAGCGATATAAGAAAGCGGAGAGCCAGTGTAAGTGCAGAAGTGTTTTATTTGTATTAGTTTTTATGACATTTATATTGGTGGCGGGGGCTGGGAACAAGTTAGGGGTTAGTTAAGTGTTCATGGAAGAGGTGGGTATTTAGCCATTTTTTGAAGATAGTGACAGATTCTGCTGTCTGGATTGAGGAAGCTCATTCCACCACTGAGGGACAGTCAGATTAAAGATTCTGGAAAAGGACCTCAAGCCTCACTGTGTAGGCACTACTATGCGTCGGTTGTTAACTGACCGCAGGTTGTGTTAGGGAACATAAACTTCAAGGAGAGTGCTGAGGTAGGGAGGTGCTGTTCCAGACATGGTCTTGTACATGAGCATCAAGGCCTTGAATTTGATGCGGGCGGCTACAGGAAGCCAGTGGAGGGAGATGAAGAGGGGTGTGAAATGAGTTCTTTCAGGCTGGTTGAAAACGAGGCATGCTGCTGCATTCTGAGTCATCTGAAGGGGTTTGATGGAGCTGGCTATGAGGCCCGAGAGTAGTGTGTTGCAATAGTCCAGTTTTGAGTTAACGAGCCTGGACTAGTAGCTGTGTAGCCTGTTCAGTCAGAGTCTGATTTTCTATGAAGTTTCGTTTTTTTAAATCCACTTTTTCTGTGAAAAGTTTTGTTGTGTAAAGTCACTTTTCTTGCGTAGGCTGTCTCTGAGGTGGATCTGAAACAGAGAGAGGAGGACTTGGAAAGGCAGGTTTTACTTGCCGAGCAGCGGCGAGAAGAAGAACGACTCCTCCAAGAGGAGCGAGTGAGGGAGGAACTGGAGCGGGCAAAAGCAGCTGAAGGTACACACTTTTTTTTTTTTTTTTTCTCCAGACCTCCACAGGCAGCTCATGGGCACAAACACTTTCAGAAGCCAGATCAAATGCACACACGCGCGCACGCACACTCTTGGGTGTACACATGGAAGAACTTGCTTTTATCCCAAGCCTGATTCAACCGCACAAAGAAGCGAGATGAGGAGGAAACTCCCAAACCTCATTTATCACCCCAAACTCTTGATATCCGTGTGAGAGTTATTTAACTCCTGATTGTGGCACTGGGCTGCTCTGCTTGTTAATGTATAATGGATGAAGATTGTAGCCTGAGGAGCTCTCCAGTGGCTCCTTTCCCAAACCTCTTTAATCCTCACAGCATGGTGCGCCTGACACAGCCTTTCATATCAGCACTGAAACCAGCTCGGTTCTTTATCTCACACAAGCCTTTTGATCTAGTGTGCCTTCTAAAGCTGCTCTCTGAGTCACTCATTTGACTTCACTGAATTCAGAAGACTAAATAGACTGGTTTGTTTGAGTAACAGGTGCCTTGAGGAGAGAACTATAAATGGTGGAAAAAAAATTTTTGTGAGCTTTTGAATAGGCATACGCATGTAGGTATGGACGTGCTCATGATCACGCTTGTGTGCACGTCTGTATTCAGAACGATCTCGGAGAAGAAAGCAGCGTGAGGAGAGGGCGTGGCTGCTGTCTCAGGGGAAGGACTTGCCGGTTGAGCTGCTCCACCTGGAACCCCACTCGCCTGTCCGCCGCACTCGCCGCACCAATGAGCTGTAAGAGTTTATTTTATGACATCACTCATAAAGTCCTACAATCCCAGACTGCAGCTTACACTATAATAAGCCCTAACATTCATATAGTTTTATGTGAAACTGTAGCTACACTCCAGCACTGCTATTTTAAATTACTAAAAGCATGAGCATCGATAAGATTAGTGGTTCTGAAAGGAGTCACCAGTGTCAGTGGCTTGGAACAGAGGTATTGCTGTAACTTTGAGGTTTTCTTAAAAACTTGGGAAGACCTTTAGGACGACGACGTTTGCAGTTTCCCCTGTTATATTTACATGTAGTGTGTGTGTATGTGTGTGTGTGTATGTATGTATGTATGTGTGTGTGTGTGTGTGTGTGTGTGTGTGTGTATATATATATATATATATATATATATATATATATATATATATATATATATATATATATATATATATATATATAATTTTTTATTATTTTTTTTTTGTCATATTAACTTGACAAAAAAGAAGAGAAAAGAGAGGCTAGAGGGAACAACTGTGTATAGCTGCAGTGACTTGTGTGATAACAGGAGCCAATTTGTTTCCCAGACACTCCACAAGATTTTATTCTTTACTTTAAAGATTTGTGTACAAAAAAAAAAAAAGTGTCTAATAGGTGAGGATTGGTTAGTTTCAACATTGTCAGAATACAAGTACAGTACAAATAAAATCCTGAGTAATAAAACACCCCAGATTCTACGTGTTGGCTTTGTGTGTTGAGAAATCCTAACTTTCCATGCATTTAAATCATGTTTTTGTTTGGTTTCTTCCATTAGATTATACAGTTTTGTTCATAACTATTAGGTTGGGCGAAATGAGTCACGATCAAGGACCAGAACCCAGTCTATGATCTGTTTACATGTGGAGTTTTACCAGTAAAATTCTTTCACACAATTCTGGACCTTATGGCTGCATAGTTGTTTTTTACCCTTTACTTGGTTATGTTCCTCATTGCTAACTTCCAGTTCTCTTTTTCTCTTTCAGCTACGATATCGATGATGACTATGCTGCTCTCTACAAAGGTGGGTTGCAGTAGGAAGGCCTGTGCCAGCAGCAAAGCCTAACCCATGTTTCCTCATTTCTCAGCTTTAGCACTTTCTGTGCTTTTAAATCAGATCTTTTTTTTTTTCCCCCTCTCCTCAGTGCTGGAGGCTCTCAAGGCTCACAAAGACGCTTGGCCCTTCATGGAGCCTGTGGATGAATCCTATGCCCCTAACTATCATGAGATTATTCAGGTTAGCTTCCCATATGTCTCCGCAGGGAAACTTTTTGAGACTCCGATTTCACAACACGTGTTGAAATGAGCACCAAGCGGTGAAACGGGTTGTCATTGTGATTGTGCTGCTGCTTCAGATGAATCACGTTACGGAAGTTTGTTTTACTGTTGATGTGGTTGGTAGCTTGTTTGGCTGAACTGTAAGTGTGGATATTGTTAGACTTTTCATGATAAGTGCTCTCCATATATATCTCTGATTATTTTTCTGTCTACTTTTTAAGACTCCAATGGATCTTTCGACCATTGAGAGAAAGCTAAACGAAGGGGAGTATGTTGCCAAGGATGAGTTCATAAGCGATGTGAAGCTCATGTTTGAGAACTGCCTGGAGTACAACGGCGAGGAGAGCGGTAAATAGATTTGTTATTAAATGTCAGCTAAAAAAAATCAGACCGTTTTTATTGGGATTTACTTATAGAGAGTGTGTGTGTGTGTGTGTGTGTGTGTTAGCAAAGTGTGTGTGTGAGTGAGAGAATGCGTGTGTGTCGAGCCTCTGACAGTGATTAATGGCGAGTGATTGAGCTGTTCTCCAGTGTGCCGAGTCCTGCAGTGCCACACAGACATTCCATCCCTGCGGCCCCTCTCTCTGGAGCCATCCATCTGTCAGAATGCTCTCCCCCCACCAAGAGGGGCTGCAGGGTCAAAGGTCAACTGTGGCTCTGTGACCTGGTCACTGGACCAGCTCAGAGGAGGAAGCCGAGATCTGTGCGCGCGTGTTTTGTTTGCATGTGTGTGTTGACGGGGCTAAATAGACAAGCTGTGTTTCTGTGTTTCTCAGAGTACACGATAATGGCAGAGTCCCTGGAGCGCTGTTTCAGCAGGGCTCTGCTGAAACACTTCCCCTCTGAGGACGGAGACACCGACGAGGAGTTCCACTTGAGCAAGGAGGACCGCGATCGCGAGCGCAAGGACAAGAAGAAGAGTAAGAGCAGTCGGCACTCGGGGCCCGAGAGCCTGATCCGGGCTACGGAACAAGTGCAGAAACGCAAAGCATCCAGCGGTGGTAAAGGAGGCAACCAGCCCCAGGAGAATGGCTCCAAATATGCTTCTGGACCACTTGGTTTCCAGTTCAGCAACGGGCAGCTACATCCTCACAACATGAACACAGGACAACCTCGCTCTGGGAATGATCCACAGCACGGCATGTATCATCCTTCACAACAGGCAAGGCTACACTTCCTGTCTGATTTTATGCAGGTTCACTATAACAATAATAAATCTTTTAAGGTGCTTTTACAGTATGCATAGTTGGTCCCTGGTACAGTTTTTCCCTCTGTGTGGTTCTTTAGGCAGGATAAAACGCTGGAAATGTGCTTGTTTGAGTTAAAAAAAAGAGTTAAAATTCTGAATTGACACGACTGCGTTGTGTTTTGAAGTGAATCAGACACGCCATGTGCAGTTGCAATCAAAATGATTCAATCCCCATTGCAAATCAGGTTTATTGTCAAAATTTATAGACTTTCAGCTGTTTGCAATGAACAAATCAAACAAAAGCAATTTAAATAGTTCAAGACAACGAATGCTTCAAGTGGTTTCCCCAAATTCAAATGAAAATGCTATTTTTCAATCCCCTGAATAGAACCCCTCACAACACCACAAATATGCAAAACAGGTGCTGTCTCAAGCATACCTGATGCAACTAATGAAGGGCTTCATTACTTGCACCAAGTGTGCTTGAGCTGGAACACATGAAATACCTGGACGGGGCAGAAAAAGGAATCGATCAGCAGCTGCAACCAGAATTCTGAGAAGGCAGGTTGTGAAAAACCCTTGAGTGATGCAAAAGACCTGCAGCAAGACTTGGTGGCAACAGACACTGAGGTTTCAGTGAGCACAGTAAGGCGCGTACTAAACGCCGAAGGTTTCCATCCCAGAACTCCCAAGACGTACACCACTACTGACCCAAAAGCACAAGAAAATGTGCCCAAAGTCTCATAAATTAGCCACAGAAGTTTTGGGATTCTGTTCTGTGGAGCGATGAAACAAAACTGGAAGTTTTTAGCATGAAGGATCAGCAGTATGTCTGGAGGAAGATGAATGAAGAAAGCACAGTCTGTCCACAGTCAAGCATGTTGGTGGCTCGGTGATGCTCTGGGGCTACTTTGCATCCTCTGGCACTGGAATCCTGCAGAGTGTGGAAGGCAAGATGGATTCATCGAAGTATCAGGAAATCCTAGGAGAAAACGTCATGCTGTCTGTGAGGAAGCTGAAGCTTGGCCAGCGTTGGACCTTCCAACAGGACAGTGATCCCAAGCATACCTCAAATTCCACCAAGGCTTGGTTGCAGGAGAAGTCCTGGAAGATTCTACAGGGCCAAACAGTTGAATAATTTTGAAATTTGAGAAATCAATATAAGTTGCTTTTTCAGTTGAATTTGGGGGAATTACTTGAAGTATTCGTCGTGTTGAACTATTTCAATTGCTTTTGTTTGATTTGTTCATTGTAAACAGTTGAAAGTCTGTTTTGACAATAAACCTGATTTGCAATGGGGCTTGCATCATTTCGATTTTTTTTGTAGATATGTTCCAATAAACTGAGCCATGAGGTGCAAAACTCTGCCAAAGCACAGGGCCTGTTTTAGACTGACAAACAAGAAGAGAAAAACTGGATGCTATACACAATGTTTTTAACTGGTTATTTTTATAATTGTGATTTGTTGAGCACCAGCTCTGTGTTCAATTTCACTCTGGTTCAAACTAGACAAATACACAATATGGCCATAAGTATGTGGACTCCTGAACATCACACCCACATGTGGTTCTTCTCTGAACTGTTGGCACAAAGTTGGAAGCACACCATCGGTATAGAAGGTCTTTGTATGCTGTTGCATTACAATTTCCCCTCACTGGAACCAAGAGGCCCGAACCTGTTCCAGCATGACAGTGCTCCTTTGTACAAAGTGAGCTCCACGAAGACATGGTGTGTTAAGGTTGGAGTGGAAGAACTTGAGTGTCCTGCACAGAGCCCTGACCTCAACCTTTTTGATGAACTGGAACACCTGACTGCACCCTATGCTTCCTCACCCAACATCACTGCCTGATCTCACTAATGCTCTTGTGGCTGAATGAACACAAATCCCCCCAGCCACTGGAGTGGGATGTTCAAAAAGCACCTGTGGGTATGTTGGTCAAGTGTCCACAAACCTTTGACCATGTAATATAGGTGTGATCAAACCTAGAAGTAAAAGCCCATAGTACTACAGGAAGTACTCAGTTTTGTGTGGTGGTTTACTGATTGATTCATTGCTGTAAACTGTTGTGCATTTTACACATTCCCAAAAAGTGTACAAGTCTCATACTGTGAGCAATATGTTATTTAATACCTCAGATGTTTAACAGAAGTATCTTTTCTCTTCAAACAACAGCTTCAGCGTCACCCAGGTCCCTTGGGACCAGGAATGTATGGCCAAGGTATGATGATGGACACCCGATATCCATACCCAGGACAGAGACCTCTCATGGCTAGGGGTCCAGGAGAGCATGGCCCCCAACACATACCTCGTTACTCTATGCAGGTACGACACTTTTAATACCAGTGAAAGAACACATTGGACATTATGAATGAGCATGTAGTCATTGCAGGATTATAATAATGTGTTCCATAATCAGCACAATGCAGTATTACCTCTAAGTAATGTAGGCAGAACATGGCACTTTTATTATTTGCAGTTAATAAATACAACCTCCAAATGGATGTATTGTCTGTCCAGATTATTTTGAACGTGTTGCTGCGGTATATGATTAAATACATTTAATTAATTCTATGAGACTTTCAGTCCAATGCTCAGTAGCAGTTAGAGCCTTTACAATGTTCGAAGGTCTATCAAAATCATGTATTACCATTTGTTCACGTGAAAAGTATAAGGCTTTTTTCATGTACAGTAATATATTTTTCATATAGCCTGTGAAATACTGGTTACAGTTGTGTATTTGACTGTCATGAATCTTGTACCATACTTTATTTAATACATGCTTTTGATATACACAAAGCGATATGAAATGTTATAGCTCCTTAACATACAAAAAATTGTGCGGCATCTGTTGTAGTCATTGTCATTGTTGCTCGCTCATTACTTAATGATAAATTCTATTCTTTCATACATGGAAATATGAGGTTTTATATTTGGCATATCATTTGCTGCGAATTTCGTGTCAACTTGCAGTAGAAGTGGCATTAAAAAGTCTTAAAATGTAATACAGTTAACTCAAAACCTGACAGTGTACTAATAATATGGTTTTGACTTAATGTTAATTCTGTGTTTTAATACATTTTTCTTCTCTTCAGGGTCCACCTACCAACGGTCCACACTTTGGTCCGAGATACCCAATGGGGCCTGATTCTCGTCACATTCAGCCTCAACACCAACAGCATTCCTACACTGGCCCCACTCATGGCCCCTCACTTGGCCCAAGACCCGTTGCCCTTCAGTCTGGAGGACTGTGTACCACTCCATCTGAGGGCGACATGTACCGACCTCACCATCACCCCAATGGGCAACCAATGCACCCTATGGGAAATGGCTACCCTAGACCCCTGCACAACTCCTTCGTTCCTTATGGTTCTTGGCCAGGCTCGAACCAGCAGCAGTCTAGACGACCAATGATGCAGGAGCAGGCTATGGGTGGTCAGCACCCATACGGTCATGGCATGATGCGTCCCCCACACAGTGCTGGATATCCCCCTTCTAATGGCCAGTACAGGATGTCAGCAGTTAACTCCCAGGGACCCATAGCCCACAGACCTCCCTTGGCCCCTCAAGAGCCCAGGCCACATGTGGGATCAATGATGGACAGCCCGGAGATGATTGCCCTGCAGCAGCTGTCAGCATCGTCCGCTCGTCTCGGCGTCGGAGGTTACCAGCCGCCTCCAGTGAGGAATGCTAATACCATAGCAGCTCCTGAAAGCCAGAACTCCGTGTCTGTGGGAGATGGTCAGGGTGCTGATAGAGTCTCCATAGGCAAGTTTTCTTAAATGTCTTGCCTTTGTTATGAATTGTTCCTTCTTAAAGGATTACTTCAACCAACGATGCTTATCTCACCAATTTAAGAGACAGTATTGAGGCAGTGGTGTGTGGTTAATCATTGTTTTTGTGAAGCCTTTAAAGAAAATGTGTGGTGTTGTTTTTTTTCTTCTTTTTATTCTAACAGGTATAGCTGTAGAACTGGCAAATAAACAACAGCGTGAGGAGTCCAATTGCTCACCTCATCCTGGTCCGGCTAACGTTCCTGAACAGCCCAGTGGTACACAGCAGAGCCCTGCCACAGTGTGGGGTGGCTCACCACAGAAAACATCAGCAGAGCTTGCACCAACCTTACTATCCACACCAAAAAAAGACAGACCGCAGCTGCAAGGAGAGAGCACTGGCGAAGGCAGTCCACCCATGCCCCAAAACAGTCCTGTCTCTCAGAAGGAACCCCAGCCTGAAACCCAGTCACAGAAATGTCAGGATTCCTCTACACATCCTTCTAATAATGATCCTGTGAAGATCACTCAGAAAACCTCAGATCTGTCTGAACAAATGTCTTCCACTATTCCTCCAGAGTGCTTCCAAAATGGCCCACAGGATATTCCCAAACGAATGTTGCAGAGTCCTCCTCAGCAGGTTCTTCCAGGTTTATCTCCTCAGTACCCTAACAGCAGGCCAATACACATGTCTTCCAATGCTCCTCACCAGCAGATGCCCCAGAACGGATCGGTCCGAGGTCAACAGCCTGGGGCTGTTCATGGAATGCCGCAGTCTGTTCCTCAGGGGTTACAACCTGGTGCTCAACACCCTGCCACTTTTACCTCACTGCCCCCCAGCCACCCTGTTTCCCAACCACTTGCTCAGCCCTCCCCGGCTGAACGTGGTGACCAGAGACCTAGTGAGCCTACCCGGGAACCTGATGGAAGCTCTGGTGGTCCCAATCCTGATATGAAGAATGCCCCTGCCAATGCCAACGGGCACTACAAACAGCAGCCATTTAGCCCAGAGTCACAAACCCATTTAAACAGGCCAGAACAGGCACCACCACACAGTCAGGCACCACCAAATCACCCACATGGTCCAGAGAGCAACACTATGGCTCAGTATGGCATGGCCAATCCACATTACAGCAAATACATCGGCAGACCAGTGACGACCCCATCTGGTCGTCTGCCTTACCCAAGCCAAGCACCACAGTCTCAGTCTATGAGCCCTCATCACAATCCTCCCCATTACTCTCCATATCAGCAAGGTGCAGTGTATCAGTACCACATGGGTCCACAGCATCCTCAGGCTCATCCCAGCATGCACGCTTCATACCAGCAGCAACAGCAGTACTATCCCCAGCAGAACAGCAGGCCTGGTTTCCCAGCAAGAGAATGGCCTAGACCTCAGTACCAGCCTCATCCCCCCATGATGCCCAACGCTTACCTATCTCCTGCAGGTGCTGGCATCAGTGGTCGGCAGAAGGAAAAAACCATGTCTCCTCTGGGTTCAGATAGTTCTGGTGGGAATGTTATGTCTCCGAATCTTCTTCCTGATGGATCCCAGGGTAGCTTCAGTGAGAATCGGGAGGGTGCCACCCCGGCAAAACGGGCACGGACTGAGGACAGCTCGGATCTGCCTGAAAGCCCGAAAGAGATACTGGATCTAGACAGCCACAACGCTGCAGCCCACCGCCGAACCTCTGCTCAGCCTCAACACAACTACCCCTACGATCCACGGACCATGCATCCCAGCATGCAGCATGGTGGTGCTCCCTCACCTCACGGTATGCCAGGGGGACCGTACTCCAGGTCTCAGCACCCAAGTGGACATTTCGGCCCTCACAATCCTCACCCGCACTTGATGGAAGCGCTGCAGCGGCCCCAGCACCTTCCCTACACCCCGGGACAGACTATGTACAGGCACCCACATGCTGCAGGTCACTTTCAAGGCATGATGTTGCCTCAGAGAAGCATGGTACCTGAACACTTATTTCATCCACGGTAAGTTGATCTTTAACATTTATTGAATAGCATAGAGTAGATCACCAAGATGATCACATGTGAACGTGTGCAGGTGGGACAAACAATGGTGATCAGTGATTTGGTTGTTGGGAACAGTGTTGATCAGTGATCTAAACTGGGAACAGTGTCGGTCGATGATTTAACCTTGGAGCAGTGTTGGTCGGTGATCTAACCTGGGAACAGTGTTGGTTGGTGGTCTAACCTGGGAACAGTGTTGGTTGGTGATCTAACCTGGGAACACTGGTTGTAGGTTTTTCATTCGGTCGGTACTAAGGACTAGCAAAGTAATACAGGTGATTGCTACTTCTGCAGATTCTTACTCTCACTAGAATGTTCACCAATTTACTCTTAGCCAAATGCACTCATTAGCATTTAACGATTTTACATTTTACCATGACTACACTGTGTCTTGTGTGATAGGCAACACCTGATGAGTGCAGCAGCTCCCAGTGGTCCTAGCAGTAAGCAGGGAGTGTGAAAGGTAGGATATGGCAACCTTAGAAAAAACACTGATTTTTAAATTTTTTTTTATTTTTTTCCCCTTTCCTAATAGCAGGTTATGTTGAGTTTCATTTCTGTTTCGGTGATCTGCAAATATGTAAAATTCACTTCCTCTTGCTGGACATGTGCATGCACTTGAAGCTCTTCTCTAACCACCACATCTGTAATTTATGTACGATCACCACAAACACTCATTTTGACGTTTCCCTGGAATGAGAAAAGAACGGGAACCCATGTAATCAACGCTCACATAAAATATACCTCTCAGGGCAGTTATTGGGTAATAATACATGGCTATATAATGTGAATTTGAAATACAACCATTACATACACAAAGCCACAGCTCCTCTAATGTCATTTTGCTTAACTTTTCAACACTGAAGTATCACCGTAAAAAATAATTGTAATGTTTGTTAGAATTTTTGGAAGGAGTCACCAGTGTCAGCACTTCAGGACGAAGGACTTTGTACATTTTACGATTTCTTGGTAATGTCACAAGCTGCACTTCTTGTTTAATAACTTTGAGAGAGAGAAAAAATGGCTGGTGAGGGAACGACTGTTCATAGCTGCTATAATTTAAATGATAACAGGAACTAACTTGTTTCCCAGATATTACAGTGTTAACAGGAAAGTGTTGTCCTTTAATTAATTTTAAAAACTTAACTGTTGCAGAATTCTGACTTCTAAGAGGATCAAACCATTAGAGATCCCGTCATTGATTATTTTCCTATAATCCTATACAATAATATGTGTCACATAAGCTTTTATTTGCAGAATTCAACAACTGCCCTTCGAAGTTTAAGTATTCCCTGTTCTTTTTTTTTTCATAGGATAAAGTGTCGGTTTTTGTCTGTGGTAACTGATTAAACCCTACAAAGCTAGGTTGGAAAAAAAATGCTGTTAGTTTAAAACATTGTAATTAAAGTGCACTATTTCACTTTGTGTATTTATGTAGGTGAAGGACAAATCAAACAGGGAAGGCTGAGCAGGGACCTGCACCATTTCCTCAACTGAAAAATCAGTTTTCCGATGCTGGCCTACAGATGTGTTTGCGAAAAGATGCGCACTGTTTTTTGCCTCGTATTTGTGCCGTGGAATATACACGCTCCCTAGGTTTGAGAGCTTCTGCACTTTGGAGGCGAGTACTGACCCTCTGACCCTGGTGGGAAATACAGCCTCACAGGATCCTCTGCATGCACAACTAAAAATAAAGACATCAGGGGGGTTGTGGATGAACTGTGTTCCTTTCCTAAATTAAACTCAGGTGTTGAAAAGAAGGTAACCATGGACACACTGGAAATTGTTGCCTTTTGCATCGTCCTTGAATGAATGTCGTGTATGTATATGTACATATGTACACTAGTATAGACTACAGGAAGATGAGTGGATCAGCTGACTGTTGTGCTCTGCACTTTTCACTCATTCAGACTTTTCACTTAGTCCTGCAATGTTACCTGGCATTCACACTAGCAAGCCACAAAGAAACAGGCGATCATTCATTCATTCATTCATTTATTCATTTAATTTGTACGTGCGCTACTATTTTAGCGATGGAGGCGACCGTGAAAACAAAATAAATCGTAAAACGACAAATCAAAACGATTCAGCCCAAACGATTTCTCGGACCGCGACGTTTCTTCCACGCTTGAGACTTTTAGTTCTTACATGCAGTTTGTTTGACGCACAAAAATGAAAGAAAAACCTATAGCCGTGATTTCATCGTATCCTATCACGGATGATATTTTGTAAATGTGTGTAAAGACATTACGAAGGAAAATAAATCTCAGAAGGATGTAGCAGAGCTCGTCGGTTCCCCTCGTGAGTATACGTAGTACAGTACAGTTAGTGAAGCTCGTACGAACCTGAGCACCTAACATGTAATTCAAACTTTAAACTCATTTTGCTAGACAGTTCACACCCACAAACGACAACAGTATCCACACCCACAGGAGAGAAACTTCAAACGGCGTGTGAACGGAGGGTTACGCATCCTCTTACGCTGCCCTGCCTCGTAGAATGTGTTTGGACTCGGGGTGCTCCACCGCTCCTCTTTTATGCACTAGAGATAGTCTTTATTACTGGAATTAGTGGCCTTGGACTTAGACGTGTGCTACTGCGTGTATATAACGCAACTCAGTGAGATATTCCCGCGCGTGCTAGTTTATATATTCACACAGTGAACACTTCTTCTCTCACTTCTTCTCTTTTCTTCATGTATATATCATTCTGAGTTCTCGCCGATTCTGATTTCGAGCTGCTCGTGTTGGAAAGAGCATCGACCTTTACAACCGGGAAAGTAGTTCATGCGAGACAATTCTTAGTTCGTTCGAATCTGAAAATGTTTTTAATATTTCGGTGCTTCCTCTTTCACGCTGTTCGTCCTCAGGGTGTCGTGCTTTTAATACGGGTATAAGCGAATGACTCTTTCAAAGGGGAAGTGACAAACTGGGACTACGACTGGAGCTGTGATGATTACTCGACCTCAGTTGATGTGGAGTCGACAGTGATTTTTTAATTTTATTTTTTTAAAAACATGATTTATATGATCTTGACTTTATTAAATGTATTTTCTTTTGCAGCTTTTTGTGTGGGTAAGAAACAAAAAGAACCTGAAAGCTGTGGTGATTTGTTTTTATGAATTTATTTTTTATTATTTCCAGAGCAGATTGGAAGGATAAGTTGGCATTTTTTTTGCCAAGATTTTTTGCTAGATTTTATGGATTCCATTTGTGTATGACAATGACCTGTGTGCATGTGTATATGTATGTGTTAATTACTCAGTCCCACTTTTGATTAATTTAGCTGTAGCATTTAAAATTGACGACCAGATCTTTGCCGATATCCACATATCTATCTACCTCATGAAGCTGGAGTCTGGCGAGCCACACACACACACACACACACAATGTTTCTCATGATTGCATTGTCAACACTGTGCGTGCACACACACACACACACACACACTATTTCTCACTCTTCCATTTATACACTGAAATATCTTCCGAATGATAAACCTGTGACTAAATCAGCCTTAACTTTTTTTTTTAACCAGACAAAATCTAACTGCATCAGGAGACCACACCAAGTTGTAACATTATTTTGAGTCTTTCCGCAGCAAATCTTGGTACAGTTTAAAAAAAAAAAAAAAAAGAGTAAACAAGTCGTTTCTTGTTACATATCGATCGCTGCAAGAGTTTAGTCATCACAGAACTTCACAGGAAAAAAAAAAGTATGACCGATTTGAGTCCTACAAAAGGCTTATATTAGCTAAAACCAGCTGTAAAGGTGTTTATGATCAGCTGCACACTTTAGAGCCCTTTTGGCATGAAGTGTCTGCCAGCTATCTTTCATTCCTAAATATTGTCAGTAGGCACATGTGAATAAAAAAAATAGGAGCAGAAGAACTCACTAGCTACAGGCTGACCTAAAGTCGACCTTGCTTTTTATTAAAAAATAAAATAGATAGAATATATTTTAGCAGTAGATGACGTGCTCTGCGACGTCTGTTCTCTGATAGTAGGACAAGATCGTTTTTATGGACTACGAGGATGTGAATTATTTTTCTCTGTACAGATTTTTTTTTTTTTACTTGCGAGTTAGAGACTGCTCCACATCTACTGATTCCTCAGCATCTCTGCTGTTTGTATTTCTGTCTACAATAGTGAAATGACTAGATTTGGTTAAATATAAATCGTATTTATTTGCTCTTTTACATTTTGTACATTTGTTTTGGACTTGGTTTTATAAAATGTCGTCTTTTTTTACCCCCCTTTGGCTGTTTTATTTTTTAAACATTTGTCAATACCTCAGTAGCACAACGACATCAGAACGATTTTTCTTTGTTTTTATTTTGACGTGAAGTTTACAGGTTCTTATTTTTGGAAATGGACCGAAGTGTTTTCTATACTCCTGTACATTTCTTAGAATAAAATAATAATAATTAAAAAAAAATCCCCTTAATGCTCTCATTTACGCTCTTGAAGGCTTGTGATTGTGTGTATGCACTCTGCTAAATATAATGAATACACTGAAATTTGATTTGGTTTATATTAAAAACTATACAAACTGCAAGTACAAAAGATGTTTTGAAAAAAGTCAGACATTTACGTGAGGGTAAATGTAGTTTAATATTAAAGATTCAAACTACAAATTAAAAGTCTTATGTTTTTTTTTTTTAAGAAAACATTTTCATTATTATAAGATTAATCAAATATGCATATCTTCATCTCATTTTTTCAAGGCCAAACAATACATGTACATTGTACATTATTACAAAAACCACAGTATTTCGGTGATTCCACACCGTTTAGACTTTGTAACTCTTAAAAATGTAACTTTTTTCTATAAAAATATACATTTCATTATTCAAAAATTGTAAACTTAAACACTTTTTTTTTTTTTTTTTTACAAAGTTTCTTTGCTGAAAACGGCTGCATTTTGCTCATAAATAAATCAGGGATACGTTTCTAAGCATAAAATTAGGAAATAAACAAAAACGTGGTTAACTAGCATCCATGCTTGTCATGATGTTAAGACCATTCTAATGATTTACTTAATATTTTTTAAATTATTAATTTACTTTTAATAATATAATTTGGGGTAACAATATTGAACCGGTTGTTCTTCCCTGGCCTACTTTTGGTAGGTACTAACCACTGCATACCGGGAACACCCCACAAGACCTGCTGTTTTGGAGATGCTCTGATTCAGTTGTCTAGCAATCACAATCTGGCCCTTATCCAAGTCTCTCAGATCCTTACCCTTGCCCATTTTTCCTGCTTCCAACACATCAACTTCAAGAACTGACACTTCACTTGCAGCCTAATACTGTATATGCCACTGTTATGAGATTATGTTTTTCAGTTCACCTGTCAGTGGTTAATGTTATGGCTGATTGGTATAGGTGCACACGTTAATATAAAAAAACGCATCTTTTTGTAATATTTTAGTAGTTACATTTTCAGGTAAGGTGTAGTTACAGTGGACTAGAACAGCAGAAATGCGCCAGTATAATCTGAATTTAAAATGTACCAATCTTGTTAACTAAGATTTCTTTACCTTACACACATATAAATAAAAAATACAGACTATTTATTTATTTATTTATTTATTTATTTTACTTTTGCCAGAAACATTTAACAAATCGACAGAACTACAAAAACAAAACGAACAAGTCACTAGGCATTTAACCAGCCAAGTGGATATACCGGAAATGACGTACCTCAATTTAACGTCTATGCAAAGTCTGTTATGCACAGGGTTGCCATGTTCGTAAATAACCTCTAAAACATGTTAGCTTTTGATCTGGGGGGAAAGGGTTTGTATTTTTTACTTTGTTTAAAAATACTTGTCTTTAATTTAATGGATTTACAGCTAAGTGTGTACAGGAGCTTGAAGTTATCTATAATCAAGGACGACTTGCACATGAGGCAAACAATCCACGTGCGAAACGATTAGCTAGTTTAGGATTACTTTTTTTTTTTAAACAAAAAAGCTGTGGTAAAAATAATGATATCTCCAAGTTCTGGGATTTAAATGTTATCAACATCATCCGTAATTCGTTAAAGTGTTCATTTCCAGATCGATTAATAATAATGAATGGATAGGAAGCGTCCGTGAGGGAGGTGGTAATATCACAACCTGGCAACCACAATGAAACGGAGCTTGCTGGGTAGCTTTACTGGATCTTTCAGCACGGTTTGTTTACGATTTGAACATCTATACTCTGGACCTTCAGATCTAATTTCCTTTAGGTGAGCCCAATCAGTTGTTTTAAAGCTTGCATTTTGAGAATTATTCTCGAAAAATTGTTGTTGTTTTTTCATGACGTTCTCAAATGAAAATCATATAACAGTTGTTTGTCCAAAACGTTGACACTGAGTCAGTAAGCTGCAGCTGTTGTTGTTGTTGTTGATTTATTTCTTATTTACAGTGTATGAAGTTATAAAAAGTAAAAAAACAAAACACAACCAGGTAATCATTAGGTAAGTTAGACAGAAAACAGTTTATATTTTAAAGAAAGAAGTCGCGACACAAGGCAGTGAGCCGCGTTAGTGCTGACGAGAGGGGTTTAATAGATGCTCGGTTTGTTTGTTTGTTTCGGGGTTGAAATTAGCTTAAACATCAAATCTGTTCCAGTACTACGCAGTTGCATTTTTAAAAGTACTCAAATTCTCCATTTGAGTAAAAGAGCAGTCATTTGTCTAAATAAAACTCCAGGTAAAAGCTGAAGTACAGCTTCAAATTCTTCCCTCAGGGTTAAAGCAGAAAAATATGAAAATTAAAAGTACAGGAGAGGGTCACAAAAGGAAAAGACACTTCAAATAACAGTCATTTTAGTTACTGATGGTAACAGTGACGTTCAATAGTGTTTTATTCCTCTTATACAAACAGAAATTTGCCAATGATTACATTTTTATTGATGTTTTATCGGTTTATAGTTAGATTTTCCGCATGTTGTGGAACATCCACAAAACAAGTTCCCGTTATCTATTCAGTAAGAAGGCATGTGCAGAAACTACGATGGAAACACATCAAAAAAGTCATGTGCCTTTGCCTGAACAAAACATGTGATGGGATAATGTGATCATCTGTCTTGAAGACTTTCCCATGTTGGAAAACTTAGTGTTACAAAGTGCTGACACTGGAGACTCCTTCCAAAATGCTAAACAAACATCTCACAGAAAAATCAGGAATTACAAGAGGCTTTTTTTTTATTATAATAAAAAACAAATTAATAACACATGCTTTTAACCTGTTTATATGAATATAAACCTGTGATTTGCAGCTGCACAGCTGTCTTATGAAATTAATCAAAACCTTCTGACCATTTGAATTGATGGGAAAATTCAACAGCGCTGTAGTATAAAGCCTACTAACATCAGCTTTTATTCATAATCTCTAAGACGTTAGCTAGCATGATTATAATTTTCTCTAAACAAACTTGCTGAATGCTTATAGCTAGCTGTCAGACTACAAACTGCGGTGATAAATACAAAGTGTGTGTAGCTGCAGATAGATTACAGAGATGCACAGTGATTAGATTTGTTAGGAATCTTGCTCGACGTTTTGAAGCTGAAGTCACATTGTGACTTTACAACTATGTGATTATAGAGAAATTGTGTGATGTTTGTAAATGTAGTGAGTAGAAAGTAGAGATTTTTGTTCTGAAATGTAGGAAGTAAAACTCAAGCAATGATAGAAACCAAGCTGCCTGTTTTTCTTTCCCCACAGCAAAACAATTAGAGGTAAGCGTACAGTTTTAGTTGAATGCAGCAGAAACGTAACAGAAACTGCAGAATGATGAAACGAGAAGTGCAAGCAGGTGGCATGTTTCTTTCATATGATGTTTTTTTAAGAGAAGACTTGGACAAAATTAATGTACATCATTTTTTATTGTTTCCTTAATATATAGTCCTTTAGCCTGGACTTCACCCTACCTTAACCCTTTACGTTATGGTTCTCTTAACCAACATTATTTACTGCGTTATCGAGAAATGATACCCTTCCGTGTTAATAAAAAAAGGTAAGTAATGTTAACAAAGTACCAAAATGGACACATCAATTGACGTTTGTTTTAATGTTAATGAAATACAGCTGTAGTAATGTTTATTCAAGACATGAGTTAAGATCGTGTAAGAAAAGATAAGATTAAGATGAAGGGGAAACAGTTGCTCTATAACAGTTTACAGAAACAGAATTAACAGAAATTACTACAAAACAGCATTCATTTTATATATATATATATATATATATATATATATATATATAGCTGGCCCAAATTTTGCCTATTACCTGAAGACACTTAACACAGAAACAGATACTCACATATTCCATTGGAGAAAGAAAAATAAGACACCAGCCGTGAGTGAGAAGAAGCAAGGGTCCAGGTTTATTCGTTCCGTTCCACCACACGAGATCCACACAGTTGAGATGTCCCAAGGATGATCTAAAAAACCAGAGCTGAAGCTCTTCTATTTATACAGTTTTCTTAGGGTCAGGATGACCCAGACACCAATGTGTTTAGAAAGAGCTTATCAAAATTACCATTCTGTTTTAGAAAGGGCTTATCAAAATTACCAGTATGTTTTGAAAAGAGCCTTTTCCGAACATCATTCAGGTTTGAAAGAGGTACGAGACGCAACATTTCGGAGAGACCTTGGTCTCACAGTTATCTCGCGGGTGCAACGTGACTCAACTACCCTTATAAATGGCCCCTCTTGGTTCTCTCTTAAAAATTAAGGCCTTCGTCTGTATTACTCCTGACTTTTTCTCGTGAGACAAGACTATTATTTAAGAAAATCACGTTGTTAATGTTAAGCTAAGTAATCTCTTTGTAAATGAGTGATTTTGGTAAACAGCATTTACAATCGTATTTATACATCTACAGTAATATCACAGTTGGACTACAGTGTATATCCATATCATACAGTCTCCTCTGAAACTATCGGAACGGCAAGACCAATTCGTTTGTGACGTTTGGGTTTGAGGTCAAAAGTTGAATCTGAGAAGAGAGGTTAGAATTTCAGCTTTGATTTCCTGGTATTTATATGTAGATGTGTTAAATGACATAGAACATAGCACACTTTGAATCAGACCACCCAATTTGTAGGCGAGCAAATATATTGGAACATGTGACTGACAGATGTTTCATATTAGATTGATTGTTTAAACAATAAATAGCTCTGAACATCTACTCTTGGTTTTAGCCTTCAGTTTAACCTGTGAAGACTGTATTTGTTGTTAAAAAGAATAAGCCAAAATGAAGGTCCGAGAGCTGTCTATGGGAGAAATGCAAGCCATTTTGAAACTGAGTAAAGAGGGAAAATCAATCAGAGGCATTGCACAAGCATTAGGCATAGCCAATACAACAATTTGGAATGTCCTGAAAAAAAAAGAAACCACTGGTGTACTGAGCAACAGACACCGAATGGGTCGTCCAAGGAAACCAACAGCAGTTGATGACAGAAACATTGTGAGAGCTGTGAAGAAAATCCCAAAAACAAGTGTCAGTGACATCACCAACAACTTTCACAGGGCAGGGGTGAAGGTACCACAATCCACCGTTAGAAAAAGATTTTGAGTGCACAAATATAGCAGTCACACCCCAAGGTACAAACCACTCATCAGCAAGATTGGAATATATTACTATTCCTGCTATATTAGAAAGTTATTTAAAATTGATTTTAAATAAATTAAATTATGGAAGATATTTTGACTGATCGACTTCCATTACTTCAGAAATTATAATAACTTAGTTAGCTCCAGTGCTAAAGAAGCAAATACCAGACACCAAACGTCTTGGATGAGGACTAGAATTACGGAAATTGGGCAATAGTGTACATTTTATCTCTGATAAAACTAATAAATTACAATTTTGCCACAAATCAAGTCAGGTCGTCCGTCCCCCCCCCCCCCCCGCCCCAATTTCGAATATGATACTGATATCAGAGCTCTGATATCAAACTTTCCACTTAACTGAGGAAAAAAAAAATGCGCCTTGGCAGCAGTTTATGCCTAAGTGTCACCACTGTTTCAGTTGTTTCATATGTGTACATATACTGTTGTAATCATAAAGACAGTCCTGATGCTCATCCCAGGACTCCTATTTCCAATCTGAACATATCATACTGAACATGCTTTCAGTACACTTAGTACTTTTTATCTTTACTCTTCTATGCCCGTCAACCATGTCATCCAGAAGAGGACGGGTTCCCCTTAAGGTTTGTCATCTCAGAGAGTCATTGTCGCCTCTGGCTTGGTCATTAGGGGATCTAAAATCTACATTCAGATCTCTCTAAAGCTACTTTGTATTGAATTGCATGCTGTGGACTGGATATAAAAAAAAAATCTGTAAAAGTTCATACTGATCCAGAACTTCAAGCTAACAACAGCCCTGATATTATACTAGTACATTTTTTTGTTATTTTGTTAATTTATAAATATGCTTGTCTCACTGTATGAGTTCTCTGAACCTTTGTGTGAGGTGAAATATATATCTCTCTTTCCAGCCATGTGTGTGCCGCCCTGGAGGATCCAGCTGGCTTTGACGTGGCTGTTGTTGCTCTGCTTCACGCCACGGTGCAGCTCGAGGCCCGATCCGCACCAGCGAGAGGTTTTGATAAAGATGGAGGCTAGCAGAGAGATCGGCGGTGGTGTGGTGCTGGACAAGAAAGAACAGCTCCTCGATAAAAAACTGTACCAGATGAAGCAACAGGAAATAGCAGCGCCAGACTTCCCTCCTGCCATGCACTTCTTTAAAGCTAAGTCTCTGATCGATGCAAGTCCAGTCTTCAGCGTTCTACAGAAGATGCCCAAAGGTGTGGTAATGTTTATATTCAGACATCTAACACTCTTTACAGCAGCCAAAACACTGACCAGTATTATTTGATTAGTCTCTGCAGCTTATATCAAGAGATTTGTTTATATATATATATATATATATATATATATATATTATATATATATATATATATATATATATATATATATATATATATATATATATATTTATATAGTATATATGATACTTGGTGATCTACTTCTTTATAAGGAGTTGAATTGCTTCAACTATGGTTACAGTTTGAACATCCTTAGGAAGAAAATCTCGTACATAACTACCACGCCTCCTGACTCAATCTGATTGTATTCCAGCGTTTGATGTCTGCGCTATTCTCATTTATTCTCATTATTTCTCATTAATATGATGTTAAATGTCACTACAAATGCTTATTATGTAAAGAAACCCTTGCTCTTTTGTATTTTGGAGGCCATTGCAACTGCGCCAGTAATAGTAACGTCCCCTCGTGACATCAAAGCAGCACACAACTGCTAACGTCTCACAGAAATAATGAAAATACAGCAACAACCAGCAAAGCTAGCACCGACCTCTGTAATACGTCATTATGAACTTTGTCGCCAGTTTTTGGTTTCAAATTCAGTTGAACCTTGGTTTGAATGAGGAAAAAGTACACACACAAAAAATCAAGCACTTCCTGTAGTGTATTCATACTTTGGGGGGCGGGGGGGGGGTGTATCTTGTGTGACGGATTCTTTGTTACCATGTAAACACATGGGATACATTTTACTTGTTGTTATTTCTGCAGGTCATTTTGTAGTAGAAGTTAAAATAAAAAATTTTAAAAAAAAGGCGTAATGTTTTTAGACAGAGGAAGGCATAGTCCATCAAATCTAGTACAATCCATTACTCTGTAAATAATTACGTTACCCCAACTCTGAAGACGAATCCCATCCGAATAGGGGTCAAGTTGAGATGAGTATCATACAAAAGGATTGTTGGGATAAAGGCGGGTTTAAAGTTAAAAGGTTTGACTATGGTAAAAGTAATTACCCCCAGGCCCCACAAGTGGTGCAACAGAAAATTTTTGAGCCGTGGCTCCCTTGGGATGGCATACTCTGTCTCTTCTGTCAATCCCTGCGATATTAGCCAATCGTGTGCGTCTCTGAGCTCATGTATGCGGACGAGGGCGGATGGCGCTTTCTTCCGGGTGTGGTATGCTGTGCTTAAG
Source organism: Ictalurus furcatus (assembly GCF_023375685.1). Taxonomy (NCBI): domain Eukaryota; kingdom Metazoa; phylum Chordata; class Actinopteri; order Siluriformes; family Ictaluridae; genus Ictalurus; species Ictalurus furcatus. The sequence goes on from NC_071262.1 coordinate 21,233,695, forward strand.
TTTGGCTTTTCAAAGAAAGCACATAAGACTTCTGTCTCACTGTTTGGTAGCTGTCGTTCGATAGGGGAAAAGGTTACTGGTGGCTGGGAACATGTCTTCTCAAGAAGTTCCCTCTTATCCGTTTCAGGTGCAGCTCTCCACGTGCATGACTTTTCCATGGTGGGAGTTGAATGGCTGGTGAAGAACGTGACCTACAGGGAGAACTGTTATGTGTGTTTCACCAACAATAGCTTTGTGCGCTTTGTGTTCTCCTCTGTTCAGCCCAAAGCAGCATCTTACTGCTCCACCTGGGCTCTGCTCAAAACCTTGAGGGAGAAACACAACACCACTGAGCTGGACAACAGGTGAAGAAACCTGAAGCATTACAGAAAAAATGCTGGCACTCAGGCGAAGGAGCGACGTTCACATTGAACAAATATGTTTTTTTTGCATTCACAGCTTTATTCGAAACCTGACGCTGTTTACTGAGGACCCAGACAGTGACTACTCCAACCAAGACGTCGTCTGGAAGAGGTTTGAACAAGCTTTCCTGGTGGCCTACGGGCTGGTCACGCATGCTCCCGTCTTTAAGGACTATCTTTATGAAGGTTTCAGGCAGTTCTACATGGACAACATCATGTACGTGGAAATCCGAGCTCTTCTGCCGCTGGTATGTGTATTTATTCTCCCATCTCAGCCTTTTAGAAAAGAACGTTTAATGAAACAGTTCAATTTTGGTGTCACGCAGACGTATGAGCTCGATGGCAGAAAGAACAGTAGAGACTGGAGCATGAGGGCTTGTCAGGAGGTGCTCCAACGCTTCACGGCTCAGTATCCAGACTTCTTCGGAGCGCGATTTATTTTCACGGTCCACAGGTTAGTGTTTAATACAGCATATTTTTGTGTGTATGACAGGATATTGGAGATATTTAAGTGTTAAAAATGGTCACGATTGAGTGTGTGTGTGTGTGTGTGTGTATCAGAGGCTTGAATTCTACACAAGCTGTACAGGTGGTAGAGGAGGCTATGCTGCTGCAGAGGAACTTTCCAGACATCATGGCAGGCTTTGACTTTGTAAGTACAACCCGAAATGCAATAACAGAACAAATCAAACCAAAATTCTCCAGGAAAACCAAACACACTCTCATATGTGCTGAGCAAATCAGCTAACTAGCAGTGTGTCGATACACAAAATACAAATTCAGTATGATACAGCAAATAATAAGCATAGCTTGAATTCATGTCTTAGGTTTCCATGATAATATAATAACATAATAATGCGAGTACGAGTACACCCTTTCAAGGAGCAATGAACTTTTCATTCTTGAGAATATTCAGACATTGGAATTGGGAAGTCAAAAAATAGTTTTTGTCTTCTGACGAAAATATCCTTTCAATTTGGTCAGTTTTGTCCTGTCATATTTGTTCATTTTAGTCAATTTGACTCCAAATATTCACACATTTTATATTTAACTTAAACATGGATCAACAAAAACATGTCAAAACTGCCCCTGTTGTGAAAACCCGATCTCCTGAAATAATAACATTACAGTGAGTACATTACATTACTGTAATGCAGAATTGGGAATTCTTTATGCTTTAGTTATTCGTTCTCTGTATTTTAGTGCGTTGTTATGGAAAGAGCGTATTCACAACCTGACTTACCGCTCTACCTAGCGCCTTACTTAAGTTCAAGTACACCTGTGCATTCGTGTCATTTTGTGCAGAAGTGGGTTGTAATATTAGGTTTATGTTGTGTAAATGTCTGATTAATCCCATATGTGTATAGGATGTGTTTAGGTGAGTTCATTAACCCGCTAGTAAAGCGCTTGAGTTTACCGCTGTTCATTCACTGTTCAGATTCAGCACACACAGCTTAAACGACTCAATCCCCGACGTTATTGACCACGACTGGATTATTTCAAACACAAGAACTATTCTTTCTAGATTTTTCTTCTTTAAAAAACATTTAGTGCATTGTTAATATCCTGCGTGTCGTTTCTTCAACAGTACGTTTTAATTCAAATCGGTGCTAGTGCTTGTTACACATCTTAAAATTCGATTGCACACAGTTTTTGCATTCGAATGTGCGTTTTTATCTTAAATTCGACGAATATTCGAAGTTCGAATGTTAATTTGACAGCCCTAGAGCAGACGAGAAGACAGAAGCAGCGTGACCGGATAAAATGTCGGTGACGTTCATTCCCATGTAAACAAACACGTATGTAAACACTATGGACGATATCGAGGTCAGGAAAAATGATCGAGGTCACCTCCGTATGATATTGAACAATAATGTAATTATGCATGACAGGCCTAGCTGGCGTGACTCACAAGGGGGCATGTCTGAAGCACGGAGTGCGTTATTTCTGTGCTGGAGCTCTTTTGAGCTCAAACATGTTTTTGAATCTTGCGTTCTCCACTTTCCAGAACTTCCCAGTCACCACGCGGATTTCTTTAACTCAGATTGAATCAGTAAGGACACGCTAATGTTATTAGCCTCTTCTGATTCGACACAAAGTGGGAGCTACTATTTTCAGAGGAGAGAGCATGTGGCTTGATTTTAAATTTGAATGTTTGTTACCTCACTTAATATAAGCGGTAATTTATGATGAATAGACAATTTTATTCTAAAGACTATTGAAGGTATCATTTGATACACAGATGTCTTGAATCGAGAGCCTTGTATTGAACGATGCTCTGTCTCGATACAGTTTTACAGCTAACCTCGATAATACTAGTGCTGAGCAAAACTGTTATTATTATGGTATATTTTGAAAAGATTGGCCACTAAGGAGTATAAAAATGCTAATTTTTTTAGAAATCTCCGAGCTAGCAATTTAGTGACCTGTCCTTCTAATATCACTGTTAATATTATAGAGTATTTGGGATGGAAGGTCTTCTTTTTTTTTTTCCCCACATTGCATATTCATGAACAATTCAAGATCCATGCCATTTTGCCATGCCAATAAGGATAAAGTTGTAGCATTGTTCATAAGTTTGTTTGTTTTTTTCTTGGGCATTGGCATGTTAAAGAGTATATTACTCGAAATAATATTATTAGTAATGTTGTAAATTGCCGTGCTCGTGAATAAAGGATAATAAAGTTTAACGAATACAATTAATGCTATTAAACTCAAACCCTGTTAGAGAGGAGTTGGTGCAGCGAGAAATACACACACGTCAATGGATTTTTAAAAATCGTTCTCAAATGTTCTTTAAAAAAAAAAAAGGATTATTTGTTTCTTTCATTTTATTTATTTATTCATACATTTTTTCTGGTTCTAAAATGTTCAATCTTAAAACAAGGAGTAACAAAACAATAATGCTCATGTTCTCGTGATTTTTTATTTAATTTTTTTTTAGGTGGGTCGTGAAGACAGTGGAAATCCTCTGTGGTACTTTAAAAAGGCTTTGGGGCTGCCGGAGGAGCACGGCGTCCAACTGCCATACTTCTTCCATGCCGGAGAGACTGGTACAACACACGTCGGGCATCCAAATACTGTACATTTCCATAGTTTGACATGTGCCTGGGTTTCTACGGTAACTTGGTAAAGTGCATGTATTCCACTTCCTGTGTAGATTCAGAGGGCACAGCAGTGGATCAGAACATGATGGACGCTCTGCTCTTCAACACGTCTCGGATCGGACACGGTTTTGCGATGCCGCGTCACCCGGTGGTGAAAGAGCTCGCCAGGAAGATGGATGTAGCAGTGGAGGTTTGCCCCATCTCTAATCAGGTAGCTTTCTATCCTTGATCGGGTATGGATGAACGATTATAGCTGAAACTCATGACTGTGTCTCAAATGAATGAGATTCTTATTACCTTTCTGTAAAATTGGACTATATTATCTACATTATATTAGGCTTTGCTGAAATTTAATGACAGAACTGTTCTCCAGATTTTTTTTTCCTGGTAAATACAGATTATCTCTGCGTTGTAGTTTATTTTAAAAATAAGATTACAAAGAGTAACGTTTTTATTTTAAGCGAGTACACGGATATTTGCACGCGTTTTTGCGCAGTAATGATTTAAAACTAAAGAAAGGAACGTCGGACGATAAAGCCCGATTGACTGTGTTTGAAGTGGAACTTACGCCAGTTCGATTTCTCCTTGAATGATTCCTTTAATATTATTCCACAGGTTCAGTCATATGAATTCATACGCACTGCAGCTGGACAGAGAGTTGTTTTTTTTATTGTTGAATCAGATGATTTAATCTACGCAGTGCTGCAAGTCATCAGGACAGGAATGTGTGAAATTTGTCTTATTTGTCACCCGCTCAAGGTGCTGAAGCTGGTCTCGGATATGCGAAACCATCCTGCGGCTGTACTAATGGCAGAGGGTTATCCCATGGTGATCAGCTCCGACGACCCAGCTCTGTTTGGAGCGACTGGTCTCTCATACGACTTCTACCAGGCCTTCGTGGGCTTCGGTGGAATGAAATCCAATTTAGCCACACTGAAAGAGCTCGTGTTAAACTCTCTGAGGTAACATCACTGCACACACACACACGCACATACACACACGCAGCAACACGTTTTGCAAGATTATTTGTATTACAGAACCCAAAAAAATCACCCACTTACTATTTTAGTTTATATAAAGCGTTTAACCTCTCAGATATTTCAAAGCAAGCTTGCTTTTTATTAATAACGCAGAGTTTTTAAAATTATTCTTTCAACTGGACAGTCAGAATTTTATTTGGTTTTCCTGTTCCCATATTTCTTATCGAAACTACTTTTGCGTTGCCATTCAGACGTTTAGCTTTGTTGCTCAAAACCTTGTAATCAGTCTTATTAGTAGTATAAACATTTTGTTTCAGATGTATACTACCGGTAAAAAGTTTAGACACACTCATTCTTTATTTTATTTTTTTTCCCCCACATTGTAGAATAATAATAAAATCATCAAAACTCTGTAGTAACACAAATGGAACTATGGGAATTATGATGTGATAAAAAATCAAAAATAAATCAAAATAATTTCATCAATCTTCAAAGTAGACACGCTTTTTGCCTAGAATTTCCAGAAATGTATTCTTGGCATTATCTCAACCGATTTCTTGAGGAATTTCCCTGAGATGTTTTTTAAACAGTATTAAATGAGTTCACACCTACGCTGGACTCTTATCGGCTGCTTTTCAGAATATTTATGAATATTAAGTCGTCCGTTTAAAAAAATATTTTTTGTAATTAAAATGTTAGTTTTCTAATGAAAGAAATGAATATGGTGGCACAATTATATTTTTGTCTACAACACCGATTTCAAACGTTTAATCATACACCTTCAGATCAAAAGGTTTTTAAGATCATGAGAAACATTTCAGTCGAGTGTCCACAAACTTTTGACTGGTAGTGTGTATATATAAAATAATTATAATATGGTTCAAGTTTTAAGCGCTTATGTTTCAGATCACATGTAGAAAGCTTTAAAGTAATACGTGTGTAGGATATTGACGTTAAAATGACCGAGAATGTTAATATGAAATGTGTATAAGGAGAAATGATAAGATTTTGATCATCCCAGTATAATTATTTAGAATTAATGACTAAAGAATTTATTGAATAACAAAACAAAGCCTCTAAACAACATTTTGGTATAAAATTACTGTCTGGTTTATATTAAATATATTAAATGTACTGCAGTGTATGTAGGGACACACTTAAAACACTTGGGGGTGTGCAGTTATAGGAAAATAATCAACAACTGGGTGTGTGAGGTCATTCTTTCTTTCTTTATTTTATTATTTTTTTTTAAAGTGTCCCAATTTACCTGGATGTAACTGTTCTTCATCTAACATCTTCAGCTAAATCGGACAGTAACAGAAATATAACAGAAATTATGCATTTGTATTGGACTGAATATCTGCTTCCTTCAGAACAGCTTTACTTTACTAACACAAATCACGATGTTTTGATGGGACCCATCTTATTTTCCCTGAACATTTCAGCTTTTTCAGAATGTTGTGTATGTAATGTCAGTACCCACGGTGTTAGAAAAGTTCTTCACCGAGGATTTTTGATGGAATCTTTGTTTTGTTTGCAGGTACAGCTCCTTGTCTCCCACTTTGAAGAAAAAAGCCATTGCAGCTTTACTTGAGAAGTGGGACAAGTTTGTCTCTGAGACTTTGCTGTAAACTTGCTGGAGAAACTGTGAAACTCATTTGTTCACGTTTGGCAAACTGCACTTCACTGTTGGTCCGTCCATCAGTACTGATTTTACTGAAAGATGGACCATTTGAGGGTTTTGATATATATTGACGTGCCTCCCCCCCCCCCCCCCCCCCAAATATATTTGTTTCACCTGGAGCCAAGTGTATGGATCCATTAAGATTTCTGAGTGGAAAGATCGCCCTCTGCTGGACAAATTCATTTATTGAACTCAAGCTGTGCCACATTTGACTCTCCACTACAACATAATAAACTGTCATTTTATTTCAGAACCTATGAAGCTAATTTAATCAAGTTTTACAAACATACATGTACTTGTAATACAGGTGAGGTCATAAGTTTACACACGCCTTGCAAAATGTTAAAAAAAATTTGAAAAAAACACAAGAGGGATCTTAAAAATGGTATTTTAAAAATTATTATGTACTGTGCTGAATAAGCTGTTTCACATAAC